>NC_142053.1:51208824-51374921 GCF_982192425.1 Myodes glareolus
GTCCAAAATGGTTGCCCATCTCCCAAGTGAATCTTTTTTTAGATCCAGTATACATACCATTTCCTACACTGTACAAAAGTTAGTCTATGAATAAAAGAATACAGAAAAATAGTGGTACTCACATCTTGGCAGTAGCCAACAACTTTCTAATTGAACTTAAGGCTTACTCAGCAAGAGGGAAACCATGCCTGGTACTAGAAACTTAGCCAATTATCCCTGCCTAGTGTGGTCATGGACTTTATAAGAGATCCTACTACTGTATAACATTACTAGACTAATTCCTGACTACATTTTAAAATCCTAACCTTATATCCATAGATAAGTGTAGCTCTCACACCTCACTCAAGTTTCTTTTTGTGGTAGATGGAGACCATTATAGAAAATCACAACTGGTCAAAATAAGGAGAACATGTGATCATGAGGTTCCTAGCTCCAAATGATTCATTTACAAAAGAACCCGCACCTAACACTCAGGGAACATTGTGACAGAGTGCGTGAAAAGATTGTAAGAGGCAGAGGATCAGAAAATACACTGTGAGATACTGTCTGCTCTACACGACAAAAAAAAAGTTACACTCACAAAATCTCAACAATAAGAATGATTAAACAAGACATGAACAATGGCACTTGTTGACATATCACCTTGCATGAGGGAAATCTCACAGAGCCCCAGGCCTAGAGAGCTAGAGTAAATTAATGACTACAGAGGGGTGAGGATAAGTCTTCCCAGGGAAGTTTATACAATACTATGTAGCCACCCCTGCATACATATATGCACAAGCAACTCTAAATAGACTCAGCAATAATTAAAAGGGGTGGCCATGAATTTGAGAGGGAGCAGAAAAAATATGGTAGAGGTTAGAGGGAGGAGACGAAGGTATAAATGATGTGATTATAATTTATGAAAACTAAAACAAATTTAGTAAAAAATACATCCCTATAAAAAGAATAGAGGAGTGATGATATTACTTATATAGGTTATAAAAGACATTTGAGTTCACTCTCCCCACATCCATTCTTCTCTCTTTTCCTGTCATTCAGCTGCCATGCCTTTACCATTTCTGTGAAAAGGTCTACAGGTCTACATGTTTAATAACTGCTAACATCCACAATCTTATAAGTAATCCCTTTTTAAGATTTCAGTCATGCTTGAGTAAAATGTTATGGGGAATCCAGAAGCTGAAAACCACAAACCAAGTAGTTTTGGAGTCTCAACCCTTAAATATCTGAGATAATAGATGGCTTTTATGTGTGACCCCAATCCTCAATATGCTGTTTTTCTCTTTATTTCAATGTTTACATACATTATATTTTGATTAAATTCTTCCCCCTCCCCAAACTCCTCCCAGATCCTCCCTTATCCACCCAACTTCATGCTCTCTCTCTCTCTCTCTCTCTCTCAAAACAAAACCACCACCAAAAAAAAAAACAAAAAAACAATCAAAATCCAATAAGAATAAACAAACAAACAAAAACAAAATTCCCACCACCACACACACACAAATTTCATTGAGTCTGTTTTCAGTTGGCCAGCTATTCCTGGGCATAGGGCTTCCTTTGGAGAACATTTGATACATCCAGTGACAGTCCATTGGAGAAAATTCATTTTCTTATAACAGGAAGGCCATTTGTTTTGTCTTGGCTATCCAGAACCAAAATAATCACATGGAAACCATATTCATTAAAACACTGCTTGGCCCATTAGCTCTAGCTTCTTATTGGCTAACTCATATTAATTTAACCCATTTCTATTAATCTGTATATCGCACGTGGCAGTAGCTTACCAGCTAAAGTTCCCAGCATGTCTGATTCTGGCGGCGACTCCATAGTGTCTCTCCCTCTGCCTTCCTTCTCCAGCATTCCACCTAGGTTTCCCCACCTACCTAAGTTCTGTCCTATCAACAGGCCAAGGCAGTTTCTTTATTCATTAACCAATGAAAGCAACACATAGACAGAAGGAGCTCCCAGACCATTTTCTCTTTCTTATCAGTTATCAATTGCAAATAGTATCTTGGTTAGGAGTGGGACTTTGTGTCCACTTCTGCTTCTCAGTGTTGGGATTTTATATGGTTTGAACATATGCAAGTATTGCTCATGTTTCCATAGTCTGTGTGTTCACATCAACCAACCCTGTTTGTGTCTGGAAGATGCTGTTTTCATGGAACCATCCAACACCTCTGGCTCTTACAATCTTTCCACCTCCACTTCTACATATATCCCTGAGCCTTTGGGGAGGGCTTTGATAAGACATTACATTTAGAACTGAATATTACAAAGTCTTTGGCTCTGCACATTGTCTAGTTGTGGGTTTCTCTGTTATTACCATCTACTACAATGAGAAGCTTTCCTTGATGTATATTGCTTTATGTGGCTAAATTGTGGGGAAATTTGTAGGGCAACAGTAGAGAACTAATATAGTTTCTAACTAATGTAGCTTCTACCTACTTCAGAAGATCTCCCTATAACCCCTAAAATTCTCAAAGTCAATACTTTGAGAATTTTATTTGGATAAGATTTGAATCCTGGACATACTGTCATTATTTGTCTATAACACTTTCATATAAATTAAATTGTATAAAATAATTGTACTTAATAAATTCCTACAAGAAAAACCCACCCAGCAACCCCAGACTGTACCAGCCCCTCCTCCTCTGGGAACCATACTAGGGCTCACAGCCCAGACAGTCTTATAAGAGGTCAGGCTGGTCCTAGGAACCCTAGGCAATACACTGTCTACCACCTACAAGATCCCTTAAAAACCTTCCTAACAACCCTAGACTGCACACACCCCACCTCCCAACCCCCACCCCCAATCCTGGCTCCATACCCTGGTCCACAACTTCAGAAGAAGACTCCTGCTTTATCAGAGGCCAGACAGGATCTAGGGACACAAAGTCTACAACTTCAGAAAAATTCAGCTTTATTGGAGCATAGACCAGATCTAGGAAACTCCAGTACTGGAGGCCAGGCTTGTCCTAGGGACTCCATAGGCCACATCAGGTCTAGGGACCCCAGTCTGCACCCCCTCCTCTGGGCTCCATATGATGGTGTATAAATTCAGATGAGGACTTTGGCCTTAACATAGACCAGGTTGGATCTGAAGACCCATAGCCCCAAAACCTAGAAGGGACACCCTACTGAACCTGAAGGCACACGGGTCACCAGAACCCTTGGTTATTTAGGCCAGAAAACCAAAGAGAAATGAGAACTAAGGACAAATCATCCAACAAAGACGAAAACATTTAACAAAGACAAATGCAGAAATGAACACCTAGACCTAAATCATCCCAAATCCAAAAGCATAAGCCCCAGTGTAAGAATGCAATCAATAACATAAAAGAAAATATGGCATCACCAGAGCCCAGCTATCCTACAACAGCAAGGCATGAACAATCCAACACAACTGAAGCACAAGAAAACTACCTTAACATTACTTTATTAAGGTGACAGAAGTCCTTAAAGAATATCTGAACAAATCCCTTAAAGAAATTGAAGGAAAGACAAGCAAAAATTGAAAGAAATCAATAAATCCTAAAAGAAAACCAAGAAAAAACAAACAGATAAAAGAAATTGTTCAATACCTGAAAATGGAAACAGAAGCAATAAATAAAACACAAATGGAATCCTGGAAATGGAAAATCTGGGTAAGCAAACGAGAACTACAGATGCATGCATCACCAACAGAATACAAGAGATAGAAGAGAGAATCTCAGACATTGAAGATATGATAGAGTAAATAGGTTTATCAGTTAAGGAAAATTTTAAATCAAAAAATTCCTAACACAAAACATCCAGGAAATCCTGAACACTATAAAAAGACCAAACATAATAATAATAGAAATAGAAGAAGGATATGAAACCTATGGTGCGGGAGAATTGTCTGTATTCTGTCAATCATGTTTTAAATAAACGCTGATTGGCCAGGCAGGAGGTATAGGCAGGAAAACCAGACAGGAAGTGGAAATGATGCAAGGAGAGCAGGAGAATTCTGGGGAGGAGGAAGTTGATTCCTTCCACTTCTGCCCAGATCACCGAAGCAGCAGGATGTGATCTGCCAGCTGAAAAAGGTACTGAGCCACATGGCTAAAATAGATCAGAGAAATGGGTTAATCAAGATGTGAGAGTTAGCTAATAAGTAGCCAGACCTAAAGGCTCAATCAGCTTTATAACTTATAGAGATCTCAGTGTGATTTTTCTCTGGGACTAAACAGCTAGGGGGCCGGGCAGGACATAAACCCAAACAAGTAGGCCCGACCTTTTCATGTTTCAAACCTACATCAAAAACCCAGAGAATATACTTAACAAAATGATAGAAGAAAATTTTCCCAACCTAAATAAGGTCTAAAGGTACAAAAAGATTACACAACACCAAATAAATTAGGTCAGAAAAGAAAATCCCCTCACCACATAATAATCAAAACACTATACACACAAAGCAAAGAAAGAATATTAAGAGAAACAAGGGAGAAAAGGCCAAGTTACATATAAGAGCAGACCTCAAGGAGATGTTCAACATCATTAACTATCAAGTAAATAAAAATTAAAACAACCCTGAGATTCCATCTTACACTTCTCAGAATGGCTAAGATCAAAAACAACGATGATAGCTTATGCTGGAGAGGATGCAGAGTAAGGGGAGCACTCCTCCATCGCTGGTGGGAATGCAAACTTTTATAGCCACTTTGGAAGTCAGTGTGGTGGTTTCTCTAAAAAGTGGGAATCAATCTACTTCAAGATCCAGCTATACTTTTCTTGGACATATATTCAAATAATGCTCAATCATACAACAAGGACACTTGCTCAACTATGTTCATATCAGCTTTATTCATAATATTCAGAGCCTGAAAACAACCTAGATGTCCTGCAACCTAGAAATTGATAAAGAAAATGTGGTACATTTACACAATGAAATGTTACTCAGCTGTAAAAAAAAAAATGACACCAGAAAATTAGCAGATGAATGGAGGGAGCTAGAAAAAAATCATCCTGAGTAAGGTAAACAAGACACAGAAAGACAAACATGATATGTAAGCACTCATAAGTGGATATCAACTGTAAAGGATAACCATGCTACAATCCATAGCCTCAGAGAGAATAGGTAACAGGGATGGTTTATGGGGAGGGACAACCAGATCTCCCTGGAAAGGGGAAATAGAAGAGATTTTGTGAGTGGACTGGGGGTAGGTGGGGATGGGAACATGGATGATCAGGGTGGAGGGGTGGAGGGGGAGAAGGCTGAAGGAGTCTGCTGCGCTGGCATTTCCGGACCAGGTAAGAACCTGGCACAAGAGAATCTCCCAGGAGTCTATGGGGAGAACTCCAACTTGGACTCCTAACAATAGTGGATAAGTAGCCTGAACTGGCGATCTCCTGTGACCAGATTGCTGCCTGGCCCGATTATGGAGGGGCGTCATTCAGGAACTGATGCCGGCAGCTGCAGAGACCCACAGCTAAACCTTAGGCAGAATTCAGGAATCCTGTAGAGAAGGAGGAGGAAGGATTGTAGGATCCAGAAGGATCAAGAACACCACAACAAACCTCACAGAAACAACTACCCTGGGCGCATAGGGGTTCACAGTGACTAAAACGACAACCAGGGAGTCTGCATGTGACTGACCTAGACCCTCTGCATATTGTGACAATTGTGTGGCTTGGTCCTCTTGTGGGACTCCTAATGGTGGGAACAGGAGCTGTCTCCAACTCTTTTACTATCTTTTGGGACCCTACTCCTCATACTAGGTCACCTTGCCTCCCCCCACCCGCCTTTAATAAATGAGGAGGTGTTTAGTCTTACTGCAACTTGATATGCCATGTTTTATTGATGGGAGACCTGCCCTTTCCTGGATAGGGAGGGAAGAAGAGGGGATTGGGATATGGAAGTAGGGAGGGAGGATTAGGGGAGGAACTGCAAGGGGAGAGTGGGCAAGGAGAGTTTGGCCAGGATGTGGAATAAATATATGAATAAAAACTAAAACTAAAAATAAATAAAAATTCCTACAAATAAGACATGAGGAAGTTGTTCTTATCTTGTTTGGTTTGCCAAATGCTGAAGTTTTCCTTTTTAAAGTTTTACTTTATTATTTGTGGAGGTGGCATTTGTTCCTTGTGTAAAATTTAGACAATGCAGTACCAATGCATAAAGAACTAATGTCAATAAGGACTGACAAGAGTCAGAGCCTAGCAGCTGTTGAGGTCGAGTGGAAAACTAAAACTAAATTTTCTAAATTAATAATATTGTTATGACTGTAATTTTCAACATACCAATTATACACTATTTTTCCAATAAAAATGTATAATGTTCAGTTTAACATTCCAAAATTAAATTCATAGATACTATAACTTCTTCATATGCCTAAATTGAAAATATATTTATAATTGATATACAGAAGATACAGTAACCAAAATATCATAAATGTTATTTTATTATATAAATACTTTGATAGGACTACACTGAAAAACAAGATGATGGTACTGATGTCTACTGAGAATATATTAGCTACAAATGCAGGTGGATCTGAAAGTGTTGTATTCATAGTTTAAACACCATAAGTGCTATGCCACTGAGAAAACAATGAAGAGATATTGAAATGCTGAAATAAAAAATACCCTAGCAACCAATAATTCTACATTCACTTAAAACATGTTTCAGAAATGAAAGATAAAGGCATGTTCAGACAAAAGCTGAGAGAAATTGCTGCTAGCACAAGTGCAAAAAAATGTTAAATGAGTTCTTCATACCAAAAAATATGATTCCAGGAAGCTACATGAATATATGCAAAAAGTTGTAAAACAATAGAAGACAATAATATAAGAAACATTGCCAGGAATAGCATGATCTGGAACTTATGGTGAAACCATTTATGCCAAACAGACAATTATGCACTCTCTTAAATTTCCCATCAGTTTTTCAAGTTGAGGTGAACTTTGCTACGGCTCTGCCCGGTGAGCTAAGAGCAGAAGAGATGCATGAGGGTGCTGAGGTAGGTAGGTAAAAGCATTCTGCCAAGGGAAAGCTTTGAGGTTTCAAGTTTCTTTTTTCTTTTCTTTTTCTTTTTCTTTTTTTTTTGTTTTGTTTTTGGTGTTTGCTTATTTGTTTTTCGAGACAGGGTTTATCTGTGTAGCTTTAGAGTCTGTCCAGGAACTAACTAGCTCTTGTAGACCAGGCTGGCCTCGAACTCACAGAGATCCACATGCCTCTGCCTCCCGAATGCTGGGATTAAAGGTGTGTGCCACCACCCAGTGAACATTTTCAAGTTTCTAAAGAGATATTACAATGTGGACATAAAAGCACGTTTAATTCTTTACTAACTATTTAGTTTTAAATTAAAATATGATTAGGCAGAAGTATTATTGTTAATTTAATTTCATATCCTTCCCCTACACCAATTTTGAACGAGAAGAGACCCTTTGATGACTTCATCCTTATATGACAGATAAAGAAGTTAAGATATAAACTTCTCTTTCCCCTGCATTTAAATCAGTCTCATTTATATTGTATAATAAATAGGTCTTAAATGTAAACAAAGATTATGCTCCAAATCTCTAAATTAAAGTTTTTTTCATACATCTCTAAGAGATAGAGAACAAAAGAACTCTACTTTAACACAGGTTCTAAGAGAGTGCTTTTGCTCACTCAGGAGGCAAGTTTTTTTCTACACTACCATCTTTAAACAGGAAATTGAGCTCCATGACTTAGCAAAATGTGGTCTGTCCATCACAGGCCTGAAGTGTTCATTATTAAAGAGTCAAAACAAGGGCTAAAGGGACAAATTCGTCATTAAGAACATTTAGTTCTCTTCTAGAGGCCCCCAGTTCAAACCCAATACCGACATTGGGTGGCTCACAACCATCTACAACTCCAGTTCCAGAGGATCAGAAACCCACTTCTGACTTTTCCATACAGACACACATACACACACACACACACACACACACACACACACACACACACACACACACACACGTAATGAAATAAATCTTTAAAAATGAATTAATACAACAAATGATAAAATCTTGTATGTTAGGAACTACTATGAGCATGTTACAGAATGTAAAAGGTCAGTGCAGATACTACAGATCATATGATTTAAAGCCTTTATTTTACATGTGAGAAACTGACTTAGATAAGTTCTGCTCAAGTGTTGTCCACAAAATGATCAGACCATGAATGAGTATTACATGGACAATTACCCAGGTCTACTATCTCCTAAAGAGTAATCCTTTTAGTATAGTATGCAATGCTCAGAACATCCCATTTATTAAAAAGCACATTTTAAAGGTTTATCTTGTTGACACTGGTGTCATATACATCTAAAAATAGAGTGTTCTTTCATGGGTGGAAAGAAGTAATGGTGGTAGGGTAGAAGGGATCTAGTGAATACACTTGCATTATGCAGAATGCTGACAAGACAAAACATGGTGCATACCCAAGTGAGTTTTCCCAGATTATCTGGTTGTCGGTGTCCTACTGAAATCATTAGTGAATTCCCTCAAGATCCCAAAATGCATATCAAGTAGACTTGCTGATTGGTATATATTTCATGTTTGTTCCCATGCCTTCATTTTCATCAATAGCTTTTGCCTACAATTATATTATTACTTAAATGTTTTTGTTCTTTTCCTATTGTTTACAAATGATAACTTTAATTGTAGGTATAGATGTAGGTATACATCTAAATGTATACATATATACATAAGCAATGGGATGTTGAAATTGTATGTGCATATTGTATAGGTATAATGTTTATAGTCACTTTTAGGAGAATTGCTATTTAAGTCTTATCTCCCTAGGGCACAGATACGCTAAGTAAGACTTTTACAATTAAATAATTATTTTTACATTGTGATGCCCTTATTTTCCTGCTTAAATCAACCATCACTTTCCTGTTCCAGCCGCCTCTGGGCTTAGAGAGGATGCATTTTGGGGCTAGAAAATGCTTTTAGGCAGTAGTTCTTAAACTTCACCATACATCAGAATCCCTCGGGAGCTTGTTAAAACAGAATGCTGAACCCACAAGAAGTTGTGATTCAGTAGGTCTACTGGATGCAGGGTGTTGAGCATTTGCATATTTGACAAACTCCCAGGTGATGTTGATGCTACTGGGCTGGGTACTCCAGTTTGAGAATCACTGTTGATGCAAACATGTCTACCTGTCTCTGACTTTGATGCCATAGTTTTAAAACTAGTTCTCAGTCCACAGAGAAAAAGAGGAAAGAAAACACCTGCTTGCACATAGCAGTCTGTGGAAAGGAAGCATATGTACAGTTTCATCCTCTCCCTCTTCAAAGGGAAATTTGCAAAGAATAAGGTAGTCCACACTTGTAGTAAGTGGTAAGAGGAAAGAATTTGAAAGTGTATGTGCTGGTTAGCATGTATATGTTTTCTGGACACTGATATTCAGACTGATCCTCTCCCCCCTCACCACCAAATAAAATGAATTCACCACCTTCCCTCTGCTCTAGACAAACTTAATATTCCAGTTCTCAAACTTTAGTGTGAAAAATTCAGATTTGAATTTTTGTATCTTCACCAGATATGACTCTTAGGACAACAGCTCATAGCAAAAGAGTAACTTGAGGAGAGGTGGTGGAGAAGCCACACTTTGAGAAGCACAATTCTGACACCAAAAAAAAGGTGAAATACAAGAAGAAAGAAACCAAGGTAATATTTTCCATAAACTCTAGAAGCAAGCACCTTTTCACATATTTCGGATAACATACTCAGGGGCAAAAGTCTGGTGTGGTATAATTAGAGTGACATTTGGCCTTGCAAATGCCATCTAAGGCTTTTAAAAGAAGATCTTGTAAACAATTTAGTAAATAGACTAATTCCAGTACCATATATATTCATATATATATATATGTGTGTATATATATATGTGTGTGTGTGTGTGTATATATATATATATATATATATATATATATATATATTCTTTAAAGCACTTGCTTCAATTACCTGGTTCCTCATCACTACCTCTGTGAACTTGCCTGCCCCATGTGTAACAGATTTATTTTTTTTCACTCCATGTGCAAAAGTTAAAGGATTGAACTAAGAATAGAACTTGTTCCCTGGAACTCTGTACAGAGACCACATCATTGTGCTGAGCTGAAGTCACGGATAGCTGAAAATACAATGCATATTCCTCCAGGTTGTCCTTTTTGGGAAGTTTTGTCATGGTTTGGTACCCGAAGTTCATAAAACATGGCACCATTTAACAGGGTCCCGGATAAATAAGCAGATTGCCTCTCTAACTTAGGTAGATTTTGCCTTTGGGGCTATTATTCAAAATTCACCAAGACTATAGTTATATAAGTAGGGTGACAGAGAGGAGGGCAGAGAGACCACTCAGGTCTGTTGGAGGCAGAGACTGCATTTTAGTTTCCCAGCTGTCCAGACCTAAATAATCACACAGAAATATCCCCTATCAGTCTGTTACTACTGGCAATATACTTGTTTCCAGAGTATGACAGAGGTGTCTGCATTTCTGCAAGCCTTTCAAAAGCACTTCAGGAAAATTGGTATAATCTGGCATTCCTTCACCATCTGTAAACTGCATTAACTTGAAGCAGCTGTCCCTAACTGTTAAATACCTTTGTGTATCTGCTGTGGTCCCATCTGTCTATATAAGGAGTAGTTTTTGTTAAAGAAAATATTGGGCAAGAGAGAGAGACGTGTCTGATTTTGGTCAGAATATATTACTATCTAAGAACCATGGCAGAAAGCTAATCTCAAAAGCAACAATAATTAGAGAACCTGAAGACATTGGCCAGAAGAATACATTTATTTAAGCATCAGGTGTCAGTTTTAGACTCTAAGTCCTACAATGTCTCCTATCCTTGGGACCCCATAACAAGTTGTGTATTTCATCCCCATCTGCCCTTCTGGTTGGTGAACCTCAGTAGACATTAAATGAACTCCCATTCTTCCATCCCTTATCTAATTACAAGGAGAAGACAGATATTTTAGAATGAATTTTAATCAGTGTGGTGTGTGCTCATTCCAACTTGTCAGAATACTTGTTTAGTAGCATTTGGTCAGGGTTGGAGGGCTACAATAAGTAGAACTGTGAGAGAACAGCCCACAATCAGCACGACTTGCAAGGCAACATATTGTAAAACACTGCAGCTCGCCTTATTACCTTCCACATTCCGTAGCTGGCTTCTGCCCAAGGTTAGAATGGAATACCTTAGGTACTTGACCTTTCATCTCATTTTTTCCAGCTCTTATTCCTATGTCCCCATACCTTTGCTACGGAGAGCAGTAAATATGTACCACAATTCACAGGACCCAGAAACAATTTTAATGAAAATAAGGATGCTGAATGCAAGAAAAAGGGAAAAAAATAGACACCATTTTGCCTATTATAAACTTATTGTCAGTGTGAAGGACAGAATCAAGGCAGTACATAAGTAAGAAATTTCATTGGTACCCCATCTTTAAAACAATTGTTCAATTTTTCAATATACACAGGTAACACAGCAAATCAAATCAATATGATTTCCTCCTTTGCTGACCTGTCCCACATCCTTCCCAGGGCAAAGGGTTATTTGCAAAACATCAAACACTCCTTCCACTGGAATTCTCCCATGTGCTCCCAAGGAATACTGATGAATAACTATTCTGCCTGGATTTCATGTGGTCAACAGCCTCCGGTTTCCTTTGATTTTGAGCAAAAATCACAGTGGTTTTCTCTAACTGTTGTGGAACCAGGATGCACAGTAGTGTTGTGGGAGACATATGCAACATTCGAATTCTCCAGTTTCAGAGCTACTCGACATTACCTCTTCTGCCTTTCCTTTCTACTTAGACTTTTCCCTTTCTACTTTCTGGAAGATAAAGTAAATATCAGGACAATGAAAAATTCAGACTTTCCTTCCCCTGTTTTCCTGCTTGCTTCCAACTGCTAAGTAGTATTGGTCAACTGGGGCTTGCCTACCTCCTCCTCTTCTTCTCTCAGGGGAAATAAATTTGAATCCACATGCCAAGATTAGATCTGTACATAAAAAATTAGATGCATTCAGAGATCATTTGTGTAAATTGACAACCCTGGGTTACAAACAAGAAAGATACATTTTATCATATATTGATTATATATTCACTCTATTCTCATTCTCATATATTCACTTAAATCTCATTGTTAAACTCTATCATTATCTGTGTTGTATAGTTTTGGAGACTGAAGCATTATGGAGTTCCATGTATTCAATCATACAGCCAGCAAGCAGTGATATGGAGACTTAAAGCCAGATATGTATAGCTTCACATTTTATGTTTAAATCACTAAATTTACTGCTTTTCATAATCATAACAACCCTGAAGAGAGGCTAAACATTTACCTAAAAAAATTTTACATTCCTTCTTGTGTGTTTAGCATATAACTAGTTTGCCTTAAGCAGTAACTTTAGGAATGGAGGGATAATGGGTAACAAAGATATTATCACTTGTGACAGAAGGCATAGACAAAGAACAAGGTAACATTTGTTTTGTTTTTGTTTTTAATATTTTATTCTACTTTTAAAAGATTTTTTCTCTTTTTTATTGGTTTTATTGAGCTCTACATTTTTCTCTGCTCCCTTTCCTTACTCTCCCCTCCCCTTCAACCTTCTCCCATGGTCCCCATGCTCCCAATTTACTCAGGAGATCTTGTCTTTTACTACTTCCCATGTAGATTAGATCCATGTATGTCTCTCTTAGGTTCTTCATTGTTGTCTAGGTTCTCTGGGATTGTGATTTGTAGGCTGGTTTTCTTTGCTTTATGTTTAAAAACCATTTATGAGTGAGTACATATGATAATCGTCTTTCTGGGTCTGGATTACCTCACTCAATATGATGTTTTCTAGCTCCATACATTTGCCTACAAATTTAAAGATGTCGTTATTTTTTCTGCTGTGTAGTACTCCATTGCATACATCTACCACATTTGTCTTATCCATTCTTTGGTCGAGGGGCATTTAGGTTGTTTCCAGGTGCTGGCTATGACAAACAAAGCTGCTATGAACATAGTTGAGCACATTTCCTTGTGATACGATTGTAGATCATTTTGGTAAATACTCAAAAGTGGTATTCTTGTGTCTTAAGGAAAGTTGTTACCTAATTTTCTGAAATATCTCTATACTGATATCCAAATGGGCTGTACCAGCTTGCACTCCCACCTGTTGGTACCCAGGTTTCTTTCCCTTTGTTCGTGGTGCACTATGCAGGGCCATTTTACCTCTGACTTCCTGGCTTCTCTGCTCTTGCCCCGGCCTGGGGGTTTAGCTTAGAAAGAACTTGGCCCTCTTTTGTTATGGTAATTCTACCTGCAAGCAAGGATCCTGCCCTAAATGTCTGCCACCGCAGCTGCTCTCTGGCCTTGGGTGCCGGACACCTGACATCCTCTTCCCCTGTTCCGGGTGGAAGGGGCTATTTTCCCTTTGCCCCCTAGTATATATACCCGACTTGTGTTTAATAAAGTTGCCATGTACTCTTTGGTGAATGAGCATGATCTCTTGTGTGTGTCTGTTCAACCCTTAGGATATTCATCCATTCTCGTGGACTTGATTTGGGAAAGCGCACACCTTAATCGGGTGTGGGTATTCTCAGAAAAGTGCAGCCAACACCCACCAGCAATGCAGAAGTGTTCCCTTTACCCCACATCCTCTCCAGCATAAGTTGTCATCAATGATTTTGATCTTGGCCATTCTTATCTGTGTAAGATGGAATCTCAGAGTTGTTTTGATTTGCATTTTTTGATGGCTAAGGATGTTGAACATTTCGTTAAGTGTCTTTCAGCCATTTTAGATTCCTCTGTTGAGAGTTCTCTGTTTCGGACTATATACCATTTTTTACTGGGTTATTTACTCTTTTGATGACCAATTTCTAGAGTTCTTAATATATATTGATTTTCAAGACAGGGTTTCTCTGTAGCTTTGGAGCCTGTCCTGGAACTAGCTCTTGTAGACCAGGCTGGCCTTGAACTCACAGAGATCCACCTGCCTCTGCCTCCAAGTGTTGAGATTAAAGGCATGTGCCAGCACCGCCTGGAGTTCCTTGTATATTTGGAGATCAGCCCTCTGATGTGGGATTGGTAAAGATCTTTTCCCATTCTTTAGGTTACTGTTTTGTCTTGTTGACCATGTCATTTGCCTTCCAGAAGCTTTTCAGTTTCTGGAAGTCCCATCCATTTCCCTATGAAAGTTAAACCAACTACATGACACAAGCAAATACAAGCTTAGGGAAGTAAACAAGAATTCCACCTTTCCAACCTGGGGAGCTGTAGGAGGAGGAAGAGAAAGAGGAAAGCAGGAAAGGAAGCTAAATTTGCAGGGAAAAGCAGAAAAAATAAGTGAAAGTCATATCATTTGTTCCTTAACCACATAAAGTAGAAGCAAGACTTCACCGTAAATTCCAGCACATGGTCAGCTACATTGAAGGCTCTTTAGTGAAGCAGAGAGACACCTCAAGTTTGGCTTTCCCAGTCTTCCTTTACTTCCCATGAGGAATATCCATTGTCCATGAAAACCACTGAGTTTGCCATGAGAGCCACAACTCCAAATAAAGGAGTCTGTGGCAGACACCATCCAGTCACACCTTAAAGGGCCAGAGTCCATGAACAGTAGAGGCTGAGAGGAAGCAGAGGCAGCTAGACGACATTACTAGCCTCTGGCCAATCAAAGAAAAAGAAATCAAATCATGGCTGATGAAACTGAAATGTTCAACTATGAATACCCATAAAGCAAGCAGCAAACAGATGCAAAAAGATATCTGACAGTCACCAGAATAGCAAGAATATACAGAAGCTACATCTTATAACCTTCATCTTGACTTTAACATCTAGTGGCCCATTATCTTTTTCCCTACATCCCTAGGTACAGTCTTATAAAAATGAGTGACGGAATATTTCTCCGATATAGCACTTTTTATGCTAGAGTAACTAACAATTAAAGGGCCCACTTATATTGGACCCTTGGAAATTATGGCCCATGAGGCAAATGAGTCACCCATATTGGCAAATAAAGTATAATTCTAACCACTCCCTTTATTTATACACCATCAATAGATAAACAATAGCTTTCAGAGTAAAGTGCTTCCTACCAGGAATATATAGGATCTACAAATCATAAATTGTTTATTATCCAGTTCTCTTCAGTAAAAGATTGCCAATCCCTGGGTTGGATTGCCAAATCGGGCTAAATTTTAAATCAAATTGGTTATGTACATTTTTAGTATTCAATCCAGCCATCTCCCATTTGAGCTGAGTAGATTCAAAGAAAAGTCAAGACTAGATTAGAGACAATTCTATAAGTTGATTTTCTTTGCATGATCAAAGTATTATTGAGTGTGATATCTGCAGCCCTAATAAATCACTTCAGGTAGTAACAATAATGACCCTTTATAACTATATAGTGCTTAAAGCTTATAAAGTACATACACATCCATTGGCTCATATATCTTCGCAAAGTCCCCATGAAAAGGTGTTATTATCACATTTCACAGGTAAGTGTTGCAGTGAGATGAGTGACAGTTTAATGGCTACAAATCTGGAAAGAATGCCTGAGTGTGAGTTCAGGTATTTTGATAACACAATCACTGTGCTTTACATCCTACCTCTTCCAGACTACTAGTACAAACTCAAGTTCAACAGAACCAGAATGGGTATGCTCCAATGAATAACTTAGAAACTAGTCCTTTATTTTCATCCTTCCACATGTTGATATCCAGTTATGCCGGCACCTTTTGTTGAATATGCTTTCTTTTTTCCATTTTATATTTTTGGCTTCTTTGTCAAAATTCAGGTGTTCCTAGGTATATGGACTAATATCTGGTCTTTGATTTGAGTCCATTTGTCCTCCTGTCTGTTCTTATGCCAATACCAGGCTGTTTTCAGTACTGTAGCTCTGTTTTGAAGTCAGGTATTGTAATGCCTCCAGAAGTTCTTTTATTGTACAGGATTGTTTTGGCTATCCTGGGTTTCTTGCTTTTCTATATGAAGTTGAGTATTATTCTTTCAGGGCCTGTGAAGAATTGTGTTGGGATTGTGACGGGCACTGCATTGACTCTGTAGATTGCTTAAGGTAAGATTGCTATTTTTACTATGTTAATTCTGCCTGCCCAAGAGCATTGAGAGATCTTTCCATTTTCTGGTGTCTTCTTCAATTTCTTTTTTTAAAGACTTAAAGTTCTTGTCATATAGGTCTTTTACTTGTTTGGTTAGAGTTACTCGAATATATTTTATGTTATTTGTGGCTAATGTGACAGATGATGTTTCTCACAAAACTCAAGTCCAAATGGATCAAAGACCTCAGCATAAAACCAACCACAATGAACCTCACAGAAGAGAAAGTGGAAAGTACACTTGAACATGTTTGCACAGGAGACCACTTCCTAAATATAACCCCAGTAGCACAGACACTGAGACAAACAATTAATGAATGGGTCCTCCTGAAACTGAAAAGCTTCTGTAAAGCAAAGGACACAGTCAATAAGACAAGACGGCAGCCTACAGAATGGGAAAAGATCTTCACTAACCCCACATCAGACAGAGGGCTGATCTCCAAAATATACAGAGAACTCAAGAAAGTGGTCATCAAAAGAACAAATATTCCAATAAAAATGGGGTACAGACCTAAATAGAGAACTCTCAACAGAGGAATCTAAAATGGCTGAAAGACACTTAAGGAAATGGTCAACATCCTTAGCCATGAGAGATATGCAAATCAAAAAGTCTGAAATTACATCTTACACCTGTAAGAATTGCCAAGATCAAAAACACTGTTGACAGCTTTTGCTGCAGAGGTTGTGGGGTAAAGGGAACACTCCTGCATTGCTGGTGGGAGTGCAAGCTGGTACAGCCCCTTTGGATGTCAGCATGGCGATTTCTCAGAAAAATTAGAAAGTACCTTCCTCAAGACCCAGAAATACCACTTTTGGGTATATACCCAAAGGATGCTCAATCTTACCACAAGGGCATGTGCTCAACTATGTTCATAGCAGCATTGTTTGTCATAGCCAGAACCTGGAAACAACTTAAATGCACCTTGATCAAAAAATAGATAAGGAAAATGTGGTACATTTACACAATGGAGTACTACACAGCAGAAAAAAATAATGACATCTTGAAATTTGCAGGCAAATGTATGGAGCTAGAAAACATCATATTGAGTGAGGTAAACCCGGCCTCAGAAAGACAAAAATCTTATGTACTCACTCATAAGTGGCTTTTAGACATAAAGCAAAGCAAAACCAGCCTTCAATTCACAATACCAGAGATCCTAAACAACAAAGAGAACCTTAAGAGAGACATACATGGATCTAATCTACACAGAAAGTAGTAAAAGACAAGATCTCCTGAGCAAATTGGTTGTGTGGGGATCATAGGAGAGAGTAGAAGGGCAGTGGGGAGGAAGAGAGAGTAGGGGAGAAAAATATATAGCTCAAAAAAGCAATAAAAAGAAACTTATCCTTTAGCTTTCATCGTTATCCAAATAGATTTCTTAAAGTCTGAAGATCAAACTATAACTTTATTATCTGCTTTCTGTATGGGAGACACATAAATTTATTTTCTAAGAAGTGCTTATTACCTGCATTTTTGGAGGCTATTCTAGAAATGAGCAGTTAAGGTAGATCATTGTTAAGAGTACATGGTGCCTAGAATCAGAATGACACCAGTTCAAGTCTACCTCTGCTACTCTCTAGCTAAACACTAACTTCTCTGGGCCCTAATTTTCTCAAGGTTAAAATGGAAATTTTGAAGACTAAATGAGGTAATGTATGTAAAATACTTAACACGGGATCAGAAATGCGGCTAATATGAAATGAAACACTCAGTGAAAGACTGTTAACGCAGATGGCGGAGTCACTTTGGAAAAGAATATATAACAAAGTCTTACAAGTTTTATAATTAAATGTGCAACTCCCACATGACTAAGTACATGCACTTCTAGGCATTTATCTTAAAGAAATAGTTAAGCTCATGTTAAAAATCTGTATGCAATGGAAGATACCTCAACCTACAAAGTACTTTCCTTTCCAGCATGAGCAAAGAAGTCTTAGAATCCACACTTTTAAGAAGCTAGTTATGGTAGTACTTGCATGTAATCTCAACAGTGGGGAGACAGAGACAGTGGATCCATGGGACTCCCTGGCAAACAATTGTAGCCCACATAGTAAGTTCCATGCCAGTGAGAGACATTGTCTCAAGAAAAGAGAGATTGAACAAATGAACATCGGACAAAACATGAGGAATAGTATCCAAGATTTTCTTCTGAACTCTGTATGTACACGTACACACACACACACACACACACACACACACACTTGTAATGAATATGAACACACCCCAACATGTGCATATATACTCCAAAAAATCCTGTACATGAAAGTCACAACAGTTTTGTTTGTTATAAAAACATAAACTTCGGGCTGGGAAAATGGATCAGTGATTTATATAACTGATTGCTTTTCCATAGGACCAGCATCTACATGGTGGTTCATAACCATCTGTAACCCCAATTACAGATGTTCAGAAATTCTCTTTGGGCTTCCATGGGCACCAGGCATGCATGTGGTACACAGACACATATGCAAAATTAGAAAACAGAATTAAAAGAGAACAACCCAGATTTCCTCAAATACATGAATTATTAAGTTACCATGCTTTATCCATATTATGAAATTCTATTCAACAATAAAATCTACTCAGAAATGATAACTTAGTTCAATTTCGAGGAAAATGCTATGAGTAAATTAGGCAATATCAAAATGTCTTATAAAATATGATTTAATTAGCTAATTAATTTGTTTTTGTTTTGTTTTGTTTTCCAAGAGAGGTTTTCTGTGTAGCCCTGGGTGTCCTCGAACTTGCTTTGTAGATCAGATTGGCCTCAAACTCAGAGTTTTGTCTGCCTCTGCCTCCCAAGTGCTGGGATTAAAGGTGTGCACCGTCACTGCTGGTATATGATTGAATTTAAATAACAATCTTAAAATGACATTATGGTGACAGAGAAGGTCATAATGATTGCCAGGAGGTAATGAATGCAGAGCACAGGAGTATGTTGTAATGATAATTTAACAGCAAGAAAAAGATACCTGTGTTGGTACAACTTTGTAAACTTGATTCTGCTGGCAGCCATAGGAGTATGAATGGAAAATATGAAGAATTAAATACAGACAGAGACAGAGAGACAGAGACAGAGAAATGAGCACATGTAAGATAAGAAAAATCAAAATAAAAATGATGGATTACATGTCAATTTCCTTGATGAACGCTATACTATGTACTAGGTATGTGGTGCTATTGTACTACAGTTTTCAAGAAATGTTTAAAGAAAATTAAACAGAAGTTACATGTGATATTTTTCTTTACAACTACATGTGAATCTATAACTTAAAAATAAATCTTTAATGCTGGGTGGTAATGGCACATGCCTTTAATCTCAGAACTTGAGAGGCAGAGGCAGGCAGATCTCTTGGAGTTCGAGGCCAGCCTGGTCTACAAGTCTACAAAGCAAGTTCTAGGACAGCCAAAACTACACAGAGAAACTCTGTCTTTTTGGCGGCGGGGGGGGGGGGGGGTTGAGACATGGTTTCTCTGTAGCTTTGGAGCCTCTCTTGGAACTAGTTTTTGTAGACCAGGCTGGCCTCGAACTCACAGAGATCTGCCAACCTCTGCCTCCCAAGAGCTGGGAGAAACCCTCTCTTGAAAAACCAAAAATAAAATTTTTAAAAGACTAGTCATTTAATTCTTTTCAAATAAATATATCTTTATATAAACTACAACTGTACATAGCAAGGCCCTTCTGCACATGGGTAATATCATTTTAACAATAAAGAAATGAAATTTTAAGAAATTTTTTCTTGATATTGTGAATTTAAGTCATTATATTTCCTTATATCAACTTGGGGAAGGGGAAGGTTCTTTGACCGCCACCTTTACCAAAATCTGTATTTCAAAAGCCCATTAATAATGAAATAATTCTCATATCAGCAGAAGTGGGAGATGTTAGGTCAGTTAGCCCTCTGTATGAGCTCTTGCTCTGAAAACTTACTTGGCACCTTTTTATGATATCAAGTCCTTATGTCTGCGTTTTATGAGACTAAAATTAAAAAGCATTGGTAAAAAAGTATGCAGCATATTAGATTACTAGGTAACAGATGTGTTTCTTTCTCGGTCCCTTACACAGGAACAAGAGAGAGGAGGGAGGGAGAGAGAGCTCACACCAGCCAGTCCTGAAACAGTCCCATTCCTGTGACTATGTTTAAAAATAGAAATATTAAAAAAAATCTTCATAGGCCTATACTCTTTGAGGGGGTATTTGATTTAGTAAAAAAAAATGCTGTAAGATTCATCATTGTTACATTTTACTACCACTATGGATGATATGACCATTGAGAGATACTGGGGAAAGAATACAGGGGACCTCACTAGCAGTTTTGTAAATCTTATGAACTTGTAATTATTTCTAAGTAAATTTTCTTAAAATATAAAGGAGTGAGATGATCTGAGGTTCTTGACATTTACTATTTTATTATTATTATTATTTCTGGGGATGGAGTTCAAGGCCTTGTCTAAGTTAAGCAGCTGACTTATCAGTAACGTATATCCTCAGCCCGTGGTTTACGATACAAAGTATCATTATGTAGTCTAGGCTGGCCTCAGATTTATAATCTTCCTGCCTAGGCCTCCCAAGTTTTGCAATTACAGATGAGTGCCGCTGCACTTGGCTCTGACATTGTATAAAAAGTGAAAACTGGAAAAATTCTATTCCTTCTCTCCAAACCAATGCCCTGAATTATTTTCTTAAACAATCAGAAGAGAATGAAACCTCAAAAGCAAGTGACACTGACTGTGACATTATTGAAAATGGCCAGATTATGGATGTGCCCATCAGCGGATGAATGGATGAATGAAATGTAGTGTATATATACTGCACACTCTTATTCATCCTGTCATAAAGAGTAAAATCTGATATTTGGAGGGAAATGGATGGAACTGGCCCCCTTCATGTTAAGTGAAATAAAGCAATTTCACAAAGACCTAGAACACATATTTTTACTCATATGTACAATCTGCAGGCAGAGTCGGGGGAAATGAAAGTGGCGCGGGAATATGATGAGTGTGGCAAGGGAAGTAGACAGAGTGGGGGACTCAAAGGAGGGGAAGAACTGATGTTGAATATGGTAAATATGCAGCATGTGTATGTATAAAATTGCCATGAGACCATTCAATTTGCACAATGAATTTATACTAATAAAAAGAAGTTATTCTAGATAATATATAAATACTTCATATAACACTATTAGTTAATTATTATTCCATTTGAATATCATTTATTAACAGGGAATTCACTACTGATCAAAGCAGCCCTATCTACATAGAGCAGATCTAATAATTTAAAATTCTTTCTTAATGCTGTTCTGAAATCGTCCTCCTTATGATTTCACCTGTTTCATGTTTTTCACTTCTCACCCTTCCCAATGAAATAATGCATTTTAGTGTCCTCTTTACTATATTCAAATACTTTATTATTTTTCCATGTGGGCTAGGAATTGCAGCAGGCAGCTGATAACCCCTCTTTCATCCCAAGAGCTGATAATAGCTATAATTTTCTGCAGAGACATCAGACCAATAGTCAGCATGATTTCACAAATTCAACAGCACATAGTGATAATAACGTAACTGTACTTCAGATTTACATAACACCTTATCTTTGAAAGCAGCTAATAATAAGGCTGCTGTTGGTGCCTTCTCTGTCACATAGAAGCAAGGAGGGTCTTGTAAACACCTTGTCTTCATTTTAACTTATGTCACTTGGATAGGAAATTTCCAAATTTGTGATTTTTCATATCCATTGCATTCTAAAAAGCTGAGGATGAAAATGTATGGTGCAGAACAGCATCCAGGTGTAAGGGATTAACGGTCTTTTGGATTTTCTGGGAATTTACATGTAAAATCCTCATTAATGCTAATGTGAATTCTGGACCTGTGTAAATCTTCTCTATCAATGAGAAATGTGCAATTTGGAGGGTTTCAATTGGCGTATTCTATTAACTCTCTGAAACTCCTAATTGATTTCCCTTTTACTCACCGCCTTGCCCTCCTTCCTCATCCTACTGCCTTGACAAAGGGAAAATATATTTTTTCATTTTAAAAGTCAACGCAATTTTTTCTCCTTGACCAAGCTCAGAATGAGAACTGTCAGTATGACCTGACCTTTTAAAACCTTCTTTCTCAGCCAAATCCTCTGCTCTTTCTGGCTCCCATGTGACAGCAAGGGCTTCTGGCCCCTGGGGCACTAAGCACTCATAAAAATCCCTTCTTAGTAATTATTGTTATTATTTCCCATTTGGTAAGTGGCAATATTGTTCATCTAGGCTAAGAGGCCACATCCTGTGTCAGCCTCTCAACAACTTATAGAATCATGCTGACAGTGTTTCACAATATAAACTTCTGTCCTTGGTGGTTGCTATGTGGTCTTTGAGGGAGTTCTAGATTGTCACTTTTGAGGAATAGATGACAGTGGGTAGAGAATGCAAGAGGGAAGGGTGACATGCTATTGTGACAGAGAAGAGTCAGCAAAGGAGTGAGGTGGTCCTCCAGAAGGCCCTGGAGGCCCTGAGAGCCAAGTGAAGGCTGATGCAAGCATCCAACAACTGGACTGAAAACAGGGAGGTGCAAGCCAAAGGCCAGGGCCAAGAAAAAACTGAGAACCAGTTAAGCAGGCTAGATTCAGGGCACAAAAGCAACCGAGGGTTCCGAATATTTACATAGTTAGAAATGTAGTAAGTAGGTTAGTGTGGAAATTTAAGCAACTTAGTAAATCCCAAGAGGAATTCCGGAAGAGGAAGGGGAGCGAGGAAGAGTGACAACAGAAAAAGGACCTAGATAACACAGCCGCTTCCACTTGCCCTGGGCAAAGGGTTTGTGGGATTCTCCTGAAGACAAAAGCCAATCTTAGCTGAGCACATAACTGAATATATCTTAGACAAATACTACCATGTCCCAGAAACATCTTGATTATGAACAGATTCCCTCAGGGGAGATCCAATCACGCTCCAGCGTGTGTGAAAAGCACATGCCATGGTCCCATTATCTTCAATGTCGCTGAGCAAGAACAATGAATTATCTTTTACCTTGACAAGTTCAGCTTATTTTACATACTTCTGAAGTATCTACTAATAGGGAAGTAAATAAGCTACATCGTTTTAAGTTATATTGAGCAACCAACCTGTGGGGTAAGAGGTGTCCCTAGAATTTTCAGGGGTGATACGAATTGTAAAGCACCAGTTTTGTTGGCCTTTGTGGGTGGGGAGTAAGCAAGCATATAATGTGCTTTAAATGTGTTTAACTTTTAGGTGCAGATAGTTAAATTAATCATATTTTTATTACACATAATTACAATTAGTTACTTGTTTTATCAATTAGTTCATTAAGTATTATCCCATTTCCAACCTGTTGGGCCTCATGAGGCCTGGGTGTGAGGCCCAGTGTGTAACTTCCTGGCCTAACTCAAGTTTGGTGACCTGTCTTTGGCCATAATTTCCTCATCTGAGTGACTCAGCACAACCCGACCTAAGACCACCTCTGTCCAGCCACCGCTGACATGGTAAAATATAATCGACCCTGATTCCCCTCTCCTCCTCACCCCATCCCAAGACTCCCACTCCCTATCACAACCCTATGTAAGTTCCTGCCTGATACAATATAACGAAATCCTGCTTTGACAAGACTTTTCACTCAGTGTTTCTCTCCAGTGGCCAGGGGGAGGCCTGGGTCCTCAACACTCACCATCCGGCTTAGCCCCAGGGAGAGACCGGCTGGACCAGCTCTGCCACTGCACTATCTGCAGGACATCCGGGCACCAACCCTTTCCCCTGTAGGCAACAATTTTAACATGTTGTGTTTAAAAATAAGTTTTGATAGGTGTGTGCTAAGTAACCCTTACAATTTTTATAAAGGTATAGTTAGATACTAGAAAATGTATAGATTTTAAGTGGTCAGTTCTGGTAGTTAACCATGCCCTCCATTTGAGTCCAGAGAAAAAGAGATTAATATGTACTAGAGAAGTAGGGTAGTTATTTTCTGTAGAGTGGGAAAGCCCCCAAGCCTCTGGAAGCTCAGGAAGCTTATGACCCCTTAGAAAAACCGCAGTGCCTTTCCCAAGGCAACAAGATCAGTAAGCAACAGCCAGGCGAGAAGTGACTCTCTCCATGAGAGCTGCCTATATGTTATGCGGGAAGATCCACAGATGCAACTTTCATTGCTCATGACTGGGGCTGTCTTTTTGATGATACAGATATCTTTGAGTCATCCACATTCCCGTAAGTAACCCCAATAATCACACTGGTTCACTAAGTTAGACATGGGTGAGATCATTTCTTTGGTCTGTCACTGAAGCTTGTACACATTTCCCTAGAAAAAAATAATCCAAATGAAACCCAAAACATTTTCCTGGAAGATTTAGAATTCTGATAACCCAAACTACATAATTATATTTTTTTTTAAAAAAAATCACATCCAACATAATGTAATGAATAAAGAATAATAAATCTCCCAGGATGACTATTTCCTATTTTCTGATGTTCAGTCACTCAATCAAATATATATTTCATGAGTACTGTGTTGCAGACATTGTGAATTTAATGAAGAAAATGGATATATCTCTTATCCATATGTTCCTCAAAGTAGACTAAGCAGAGCAAATATAAATTAGAGCAGTTACATAAATATACAACTTTATAGTACAAGAGAAGTACACAAATTACTATAGAGCAGGGACAACTCATTCATCTGAAGGTTCAGACAAGGCTTCCTAGAGCTTCGATCTGTGAATTAGGAGTTCAACAAGCAGTACCTGAAATGGGGATGGAAAGAGGAAGCCGTTAGAGAGGAGTATCAGTACATTCAAAGACCCTAAAGCCAGGCAGGAGGAGACATGACAAAATCTAATATGTAAAAGGCAGCCAGTGCAGGCAGGCAAAGAAATGAGAGGAGCGAAACACTACTTGGGGTGGAGCCCTTCCCTGTTCACCCCGCCAAAGAATCACCCCCTTGTTTAGTGCCTACTTTCTCCCCTTCAGACACTCTAGCCTCCATCTTGTCCTTTGTTCTTCTCTCCAGAAATGAGCATTTGAGTTACATGATGCGTTCCCTTTAAGACTTTCGGACTTTAGGTTATGCATTTTACCTTTAGACTTTGTTTGTTGTCAACCTCTTTGTGACAGATTATCAAATTTAAAATAGCAGAGAGTTTTATCTATTTTTTTCTCACCTTGTATGCTAGTCTTTACATATACAGGGCTCAGATCTCATAGGGTCTTGCAGAAAGTGTTAATTTTTATTTCAGTCTATATGTAATGAGAAGTCACATAAGAATTTTATACAAGGCAATAGAATTTCATTTAAAATTTTAACATCTTTGTTAGTGAATATTTTAGGGACATAAGAATGGACTTCAAGGAACCAGTGCCCCTTGTTAGAATGCAAGTGACAGCCTAGAACAATGTGGTGGTTGTGCTGGTGGTGGTAGAAAAGGAGAGACAAAGGTATATAAGGGAAACTTTCTGGAGCATCCTCAAAATATAGGGCATAAATGAAGTGTGTTCGTTACTCAAAGGTGGATGAATTCAGCTGAGGGAAGGTGTTGTCAGTACCACAAGCAATGATCTCATTAGAAGTTGCCCAGTTTTTTGATCATAGCACATCCGACGATGTAGCTACAATTTGAAAAATTCTATAACCCAGTTGAAATCCTACTAGATATGAGATTTTCACTAAGGCACAAAGCATTGTGTTGCATATATTGGGAGCCAAGTTGTCAAAGCATCATAGGAACTTCTGAATAATGTGGCTTTCAAATAGGAACCTGAGCATTTAACAGTAAATTAACACAACCCGAGATTCATGGATCCAAATGGTAATGTACTGTCTTCACTTTGTAGTCCAAAGATCAGTCATTTCCCCTCTCCAGAAAATACTATGATTCTATTAGTAGATAATAGACTTCAAAGAGTGGTTTTGCATGTACACAAGCTCCAGTTCAGTAGGAAACAATTGTATGTCAAAGTTTCTGAGATGCAGTTACAGTTTGAAAAAAAAAATGATTTTAATCCTTTTGTTGTGCTAAGTATTTAGAAGAATTTTTGCCCAGGACCATCCTCAATAAATAATCCATAATGGAAAAAAGGACATTTAACCTCATGTATTATGCTAGGCTGGCTCAAAGGGCTTTTAGGAGACACGTCAAGCCTTAAGTCCCTATTCTTCATGGATTAAATTATTTTGGTAATAATAACATCTATAACTTCTAGCCTGTTATACTTTGAAATACGAATGATATGTCATAAAGATATTTAGAGTAATCAAGCATTGCCCCTGAACAGGCTTACATAAGTAGTAAATTCATAAGATTCCCACACAATGACTAAATTAGAATGAGACCTATCTACTTCTGGAGTTTTTTTTTTTTTTTTAGATTTTTGAGTTATGTGGGGATCTATGGGATAAAATGCTACATCGTGGAGTTAATACTAAAATACCAATCCCATAATAAGAGGCTTAGGAGGAACCTGGAAAGGATGGAAGACAAGACGGTCATGTGGGATGCGCAGAGAATATCACTAAAACCAAAAGAGTGCTTCCCAAGCGTGTGCTTGTGAATCCATGCCAACTCACGCTGGGGATTTATTTGACCAAGGTGAAAAGAGAAGAATGTAGAAAACGTGTACTGTTCATAGCCCTAAAATTGCTCAGTATTTCATTGTGAGCATATGTTCTATTTCCCTCTTTTTAAAAAATATTCTTTCATAAAATGAGATTATAAACCAATGACATGTAAATTCTGTTTTTGTGTATTTACTTGACAAGATAATGTGTTGGTAATACTATGCCAATCTATTTGATAGGGTGTGGAAATATTTTTAATTAATGAAATATAAATTTGGTAACGAATAACTTAGATGATTTTTATCTTGGTTTGGTTTGGGGGGGCAGGATCTTCTGTAGTCTAGATTCAACTAGCTATACTATAGCTAATTAGCAAAATAGCTATTATAACCTTGAACTTTTGATTATTCTATTACTACCAGCTGGGTACAGGGATTACATGTATACACAGCCATTCTGAGATTTATGCCCTGACATGGGCTTTCTGATGCTAAGGAAGTACTCTACTAACTGAGCTCCATTTCCATCTCAGACGTAACTGTTTTAAGATTCACACACTGTGGTGGTTTCAAGGAAAATGATCCACAAAGGGAGTGGCACTATTAGGAGGTGTGGCCTCGTTGGAGGAAGTGCATCACTGTGGGGGCGGGCTTTGGGGTCTCTTGCTGGAGCTTCTCTCACTGTGACTGTCGGCCAGCTTCCTGTTGCCTGCAAGATGTAACACTCTCAGCTCCAGCACCACATCTGCCTGCATGCTGCCATGCTCCCCGCCATGATAATAAGGACTGAACTCTGAAACTGTAAGCAAGGCCCTCAAATGTTGCCATGGTCATGGTGTCTCTTCACGGCAATAGGAAACCCTAATTAAGACACACAGTTTTCAAAGATCTAGGCCCAGGCAAATACTACTATCCCACCCTTGAACTTTCACACCATATTACCTTGACAAGTACAATGGCAGCGATAATTTCGGTCCTCCTCTTTCCTTCATTCCTGTGAAGTGAAAAAGAAGGAATAAGCACACTCCTTTCTTTCTCCAGTGTAGATGTATGAATAATCTTGTCTGCATATTGGCCGTGCAAGCAACTCAACTACCTACTATGAAAGTAACACTTTTGCATTCATTGAGTGCCAAATAAAAGCAGCTGCCTATGAGCCCGGCCAATCCACATTATATGGCTACTGACTCAGACAGGCCAGGTGTTTACAAAGTGGTTCTTTATGCTTGATTCTGGTAGTCTTTCCTATCATCTCTACTTAAAAACTTCTGCAATGTAAGTTAAGGCTGATTCTTTGCTGTGTCAGTAGACAGTATCTCTACTTTTGGCAAATTAATTTCCTTGCATCTGTCATCCTTGCTTCTCAGTACAGTTTGTTTTTTTGAGGCTGGGTCTCAGATACCTCAGGATAGCCTCTAACTCACCATGTAGCTGAAGTATGAAGCTTTCAACGCCTGATCCTTCTGTCTCCACCTCCCACTTGCTGGGAATATAGATGTGTGCCATCAGGCTCTGGATACAATGTTATACCTCCATAAATCCTAAAGTTAGTTTGCAGAGGCTTCTCTTCATGGTCAAATCTTAAATCAGATAGAGTATGGCCATTATCTATTCACCCATTATTTTCATGACCATAGTTCTGTGAACTTATTAGGTATATTAAGGCAATAAATATAAACATTGAATCCATATAACTCTTCATTCAATCTTTTAAAAAAAATGAGACAAGTATTTAGTAGCCCAGTATCTTGAACTCTTGATTCTCCTGTGTCCACGCCATGTTGCTTGAATTACTAGCAGGTAGCACCAGTCTCAGTTCTCTGTGAGACTGAAAGAACTCAGGACATGTCCAATACTCTACCAACGAAATTCCATCCCCAGTTGTTATTTTAGGACATGCTATGTACCACCTGATGCACTGTATTTTGGACAAAAGACCTGTGTGAATAGTGAGAACACATATCTTGCCTTCAAGTAGTCTTAATAATTCAGAAATGAGAAAACATCCAAAAACATAATAAAATCGCTAGCACTTATATAAAACACTGTGAGACAAGTATAGGTGACTCTACACACTCTGATTTTTTGATCCTTATAATCCTATTAGGAGGATGCTATGATTATCTCTTATTTTCAGATCAAGAAATTGAGACATGAGTAGGTTAAGTCAACGCCCAGACCACACCACTAACACGTGACAGAGTTAGTGCTATCTCCTGACAGTCTGCCTCCACACTTTTACTTATTAACCACTGAGCCACAATAGAGAATATAAGTTTATAAAACACATTGTTAAAATTAGCACTCTATTTAGATTCCAGGATGCACACACAGAAGAAGATAATACTCTGGGGTATGTTGGGCTTGAGTGTCAGGGGAGCTCTAGGTATATTTAGAGAGGTGGTTTGTCCGAGAAGCTTTCTTAGAATAAACAGTTTTGTGTTAGGTCTTGAATGACAAGGAGAATAATTGATTGTCAGGCTTGCTGTTCTTAGCCTCGGCCAACTTAATAAAGAAAAGGCTTTAGAATTTAAAACAATTATCCTATGATAAGGTTGCCTGGTTCTCAGCCTCACATATAAATTTGAAGCAAATCTGGCACGCGCATTCTACAGGGACACATAATTAAAAGGAAGTAAAGGCTTATTTACAAGACTTTATGAAATGCACCATAAACTTCAGAAATTGGCCACAGCAATTGGAGGAGCAGTTAATCTTAGAGGACTAAAGAATGAGTTAGCTGTTGAGAAGAAATCGCTGATAGAGAAATCAATTCATCTTAGATAAGCCCTAGTTCTAAGAATGGTGGGAAAGTGAGAGGGCAGCATAAAATCAATCCCTTGCATTACAAAACATGCCAGGCATTGATCACCACCAAATGTTATTTGAAAATAGCAATGAAAATTACTACCACTTTTCCCCTCTCTAGTCCATCACCTTAACCACTAGGTCACAACTACATTCGTTTATCCCCCTCTCAAAGATGGTCTGTTCACCCAAGCTTGATGAAGCATATTTGGTATTAGCATGATTTTGATAACTTACACTCCAATCTATATTTTAATCACCAAATGATATCATTACTCTTGCTTTCTATCTTCTATTTATAGACTCTACTACCTTGTATCGGGATCTTTAGGAAAAAACAAAATGGGAATAATTTTTATCTTAAAATAAAGCTATACTTGCTTTCAGAACCATCATTCATTTGAAAATTCTTTGTATAAATAATCAAATGATTGCTTTTCATAAAACTATAGTTTTGATATTGGAGCTTTTCACTTCTATTACACAAGCTAAGGCTAAAATTAACCATGAAAACTAAAGTCATAATCATTTTATAAAGCTATTCAGGGTATGTTCTTTCACCTATTATTAGCTCATGAAAAAATAACTGACTCAGCAAAGAAATACTTTTTTAAAAAAGTAAGCCATTAGGTTTTAGTCTCTTTGGGGCTAATTTATACAATGAATATGCTTAAGAGAGATGGAAATTCAGCACCTCGCACAACATGGCTATGTTTCTGAAACAACAAACATTCCAATAAAAGTAAAAGTTTGTAATTGGAGATTTCTGGTGTATACCCTCCAGCAGATTATCTTTGCTAAGGTTTTAATATTGTTTAATGCCTCTGTATATATGTTCGTGGACGTGTTTGCACCACAGTGTGCTTGTGGAAATCTGAGAACAGCTTCCACAAATTGGTTCTCTCCTTCATCCATTTTTCAGGCATCCAACTGAGGGCAGGCTCCAGAGCAAGTGCCCCGGCATCTCACCAACCCCTAAAATTTTTACTAACCCCATTGTTTCCCTGTACATTATTGTTCACTGGGCACTTAGAATCTATGGAAAGTGATCCTTCTGCCATGATTACACGCGTGTCTATAGCCTAACTTGTAAGGCAGAAACTCAGTCTCCATTGTGCAACACCAGTAGAGAATAAACTCCATCGATATTGATGAGGAGAACAAGAATATATCGAAATGTCCTTCTTGGCTCTCGGGGGTTATGAAACAAGAACAAAATTGACCCAGTCAAACTATACTTTCACAGTCTTGTTAACAGAATTGTCTATTGGTATGTTTTCTTTAGGCATGTCTCTAAATACCACAAAGTCAGAAACACCAACTAGGTGTTATAAAGTTGAGCAAGGTTTCCATTATCAAGTTTCAAAAAGTACCATGAAACTTCCAAAGAGTCAACATTTATTAAGTGTATATTATAGTCTACATCCCATGTAAATTACTAGAGACAGTAAAATGAAATTAAGGTTCATCTTACTTTCTCCACATGTTTTTATCAGTGAAGATAATAGACAAATAAGTGAATAACGACCAGCCATTTCTCATAAAGCCATGCACAGGAAAGCTGTATTGCAGAATGTCATGATAGGATTCAATCCTCGTCCTTGTATTCTTTGGCTCTACTTATCTGTGTTCCCATCTTCTAAATACCCTCCACAGAAAGAGGAAAAAAAATCCCCACAGAGGGACAAAGGTTCTGATGTAGTCATTTTCACAACACTAAGCGATTTTGTATAGAGTGTGGGTATAGTCTGAGAATTACATAAGCAGGTCACGAATGTCCCATATATAACACTCCATTTCTGCTACATATAATTAAGATAAATTGTGTAAATTACACGAGACACAACATGGTTACGAAAGTTGATGGATGCAATCACTAGAAATTCTTCTGCACTGGCATTCCATTCAACAGATATCATTTTTCCCAGTTTAAATTACAGTTAGAAGTTAGCAGTTTTTCAGGAATTTAGCATCTCAGACTTCTAAAAGAAATTGACCTCTATCAGCATCTGGCCTAGACTAGCCTGGTATTCTTAACTATTAAGCTTCTCTTCTGTCTAGGAAAATGTCTGCCACCTACCGATTAGAATGAAAAGCAAATCTGCCACCCCACCCCTCTCTACAAGTAATAACAATAATAATAGCAAATACAGTCGTTGAGTTCTTATTTCCTATGCCATAAATTATAGTTCATTTTGATCTTTTATTTATTATATCACTATTGCTTCTTGGAGGATTTTTTTTCTCATAGTGGAAAAAGTACTGCTTTGCTTTGGTGTTAAGCCCAGAAAAAGGAAATAAAACCACAACTAAGAATTTGTTGTCCCTGTTATCACCGGGACAGAGTGAGCAGAGATGTGGAACAGAAGCTTGTTACTTCCAATGTTTTAATCACGTTAAATTCATTCATATAGATGTATCATACATATTTGTGTTATATAATAAAAATAAAGGTAGGCAAGTAAAGAAAGCAGCAATATATAGTAGTCACATGATCAGATCAGAGGCTTTGGAAGAACTTTAGCATGAGATGGAAGTATTCATGTTCAGCACTTTGTCATTCATTCAACAAGTATAAGCAACAGATCCTCATTATATGACTAGGATTGTGCTATGTGAAAGTGGAACATTGACGAATTCACCAAAATCTCCACCATCACAACACTTCCATCCTAGCAAAGGAGAGGGGCATGTGATCAGGAAGCATACCTAAGTTCACTTCAGATATTTAGTAGTAATGCCCTTGAGAGGAAAGAAGGACAGATCAAGAAACGTGGATTGGTGAGTGATCTCTTTTAAACATAAAGCTTCTAAGAAAGATTGGAGTATGTGGCAAGTCACTGAGATGGTCAGTCTTCCGGGAAGATGAAGAATAGTATTAGCTCTGACCTTTGAGGACTATTGTGTGTAAGAGGAATAAGACATCAAGAGCATCCAGTACCTTCTCTATCTATCATTAGAAGCACATTTTCTCTAAGCATTACTAAAGTGACTTTGTTGTTCTTGGGAAACTATGATGAAAGTAATGAGTAACAAAAGCTTCAATGAGTCAAAGAACACAGCTGCTTCTCTAGTGGATACTGAGTCTCCTAAAACTCTGTTTTAAGGCTACTGTTTGGATACAACTGTTTTCTGGAAGACAAAAACAATGTTAATGAGCCACATTCCTCTAATTCCATGGTGCCCCTCACTGATCCTGGATGACTCTAATTCTTTCCCACAGCAGTGAAATGCCATGCCTAATTTTCTCCACCGGAAAACCCCTGCATCCAGAAGTGAGCTATCTCACTGTGTTGCTTGCCTTTGAATGGGGGCTCCTGTGAGTGTCCATAGCAATATGTGGTGAGTGCTGCATTCTTTCACAGCCTCATGCATGATGCACTCGGAGCTTCAGTCCCATTCCTGCTCCTTCAAAGGATGCTATTCTTCTAGGCAAAGACAAACCACTAAGATCAACCGGAAAAGAGCCAGCTCCCTCTCAAAGCTGCCGTTCCTCTTTGTTCTTCTGACCTTGACTTGACAACCTACTTTCCCCGTCTTCAGGGTCCCCTCGGGGTGTGCAGAGGTCAGCCTCCTGTCTTCTTTCCCCAGCCTGAACTTCCTTTTAACTTAAAGCTTGTACTGTTCTACCTCCACTGCCATCTAATACTTGATGCACCCCAATCCTGAGTCAGAAATTCACAAGAAAAGCAGGCTTTGAACAAAGAAGTTCTATCTAAAGCATTTATTTCATATCTTCTCAGAGCTCTGTGGTGTTTGAGTGGGACACAGGTAATCAGTTACTCTTAGAAGTAGAAATGGAGACTCGGAAGTTAAAAGCATGACAGAGGGCACACAGCGAGTCAGCACTGGAGCCTATCACTACTCTAAAGTGATTGAAGAACTTCTAAACCCAAGTGTATTTCCGCACATGCGAAATAAAGCCTTCGTCAGACATCCTTGTATAGAAAGCTGTTCTTACTTTGCTCATTGACAGTAGTGAGGGAAGCAATAGGTCTAGTGGTTAAGAGCTTTATGGCAAACTCAGATTCCAAAGATGCAAATTACAAGTGCCATTTTGGTGTCTGTATAAAAATTACTTCATCTGTGCATGGGTGCTTTAATCTGTAAACTCGGGGAAATAATAGTAGCTTATGTTAATAATTACATGAGTACTTCCCACTTATTTATACAAATCTTTGGTACATAGTAACTACTCAATAAATATTATCTATTACTAATAGCAATAATAACAATATCTAACATCTAATATTTCCACTGTTGACGCATTAATCATGTCAAGGCTAATTTCATATTAAGAAATCATTTCTGTCTTAGCCCAGGCTCTTTCATATATTATGGCAGGGCTCACCTGGCTGAGTTCCCTATACATATCCTCCTCATTCTGCAGTTCTGGCTTCAGTTCTGCATGCAGTGCCTCAGCCTAGTACATATACACAATGGTGTACTATTGAGCTATAAAGAAAAATGAAAAGTGTGGGTAAATGGGGAACTAGGAAATATATTGAGTGACGTAACCCAGACCCAGAAAGACAAATGCCACATGTTCTCTCTCATCGGTGGCTCCTAGCTCCACATATTCAGATGTGCCTATGTGTCCTGGTACAACTGCAAAAATCAGGAATGTAATGACATGGGGCAAACCACTAGAGTGGGATGATAGAAGAATACCAGTAATTTGAAAAGGAGTTTGGGGGAAATGGGGAGGAAGTTTTAATTGGCTTTGGGGAAAGAAAATACAGAAATAGATGGGGAAAGAAGGGTAAAATAGCATTTATGATGTCTGGAAAAAAGCATAAATAATAATATTATTATTCATTTAACAAATTACCTACAACACATTAAATTTATGTGTAGACGTACATAGTTCAAATAAAATCATCCTGCTTGGGTTGACAATAACCCATGTAGAGTGTCAGAGACTAAACAAAAAAACACTACCAGGCATGAATAATCCCTTTTTGAGTTGTTGGTCAGGGGAGTCCAAGAGACACCTCAAACAATGTAGCCTATTGTTGTTGCCTTTGGTTGACCCCCAGAGATTCAAAGTAAGTCCCTATTACTGAAGGCACCATGTACTTCAGATACAAGTCCTGGAGTATCTGAGATGGATCGTACTTGAAAATCTCTCTGAGGACTATCGTTCATAGTACCAGAAGGTGTTATGCAAGCACCCAAGGAAGGGAGGCAACCAATATTCTCAAGTAAATTGTCCCATCTATGGACAAAAGCAATAGTCTCCATGGCATAACCCTAAGGGTGCAATAGTTGCACTCATATCTTCTTAGCAATCAAGAGTTCTCTAATTGGACGCAAGGACCACTCAACAGGAGCGACAGCCACTCACGGCTATAGAGGTCATGTATCATAGAAGAGAACCTCCTACTACTTTTTATTAAGCCAGCATAATTTCTAACTGCATTCTAAACATCTATTCTTATACCCACACCTAAGTGTAGCTCTCATCCTTCATCAAAGAAAGTTCTCTTTGCAACAGTAGTAAACCACCACAAAACAAAACTCCACAACTGGTCACAATATGGAGAACAAGTGATTGTTGGGTGTCCTGCCCTAGTTGATACATCTACAACACAGCTCCTCCACTTAAGGGTCAGGGAACGTTAGAGCAGAGCTGGCATAAAGATCATAAGATCCAGAAGAAAAACAAGCCTGCTGGGTGAGAGCATCTCCTACAAACATCGGGAAAGCTACACCCATGAAGTCTCAAGAACATGGCTGCCTAATTAAGATTTGACAACAATAGACATTGTTAATGAGAAAGGGGAAATCTCAGGGACCCCAACCCTACACACATACACACACACACACACAAAAAAATCTATAGACAATTAAGGAATGCCAAGAACAGGAAAAGTAAATTAGTTTCCCCCACGGAAGAGCCTCCAAATCATTTATCCAATAAAACTGGTCAGTCCTGGTTCATATACATGCAACTAATACTAAACAGAGTGAACAGGTTGTTCTTTCCCTCTCTCTCTCTCTCTCTCTCTCTCTCTCTCTCTCTCTCTCTCTCTCTTTTTCCTTCGGTTTTCTGACAGGGTTTCTCTGTGTAGCTTTGAAGCATGTCCTAGAATTTGCTCTTTAAACCAGGCTGACCTCGAACTCAAAGAAATCTGCCTGCCTCTGCATCCTGAGTGTTTGGATTAAAGGTCTGTGCCACCACCACCCAGCAAGGTTGTACTTATATATTTAGACATAATGTGTGTAATATGTATAATATATATGTATACATAATGTGTGTAATGTGTATAAATATATATGTATACATATATGTGTTTACATGTGTGTATATTTATGTGTATATGTGTATATATGTGTCTTTATGTATGCGTGTGTAAAACAACTAAAGAAAAAGAGGCTGTGGTTTTGAGAGATATCAAGGGAGGATACTTGAGAGGGGCTGGAAGAAGGCAAGAAAGAGGAAATGATATAATTCTACTTTAATTTGCAAGCAAATAAAAAGGAAATCATTTTTGTTCTTTGGTGTAGTTCATCTTAGCTCACAAGGGATTAGCCATAATTGATGGTCCTTGCTCACTCATGAACACTCCAGTAGTTGTTAGAGCTATGTCAATCATTTTATCTGAAAGGGCTGGCAGTCTACAGTGACGTCAGCTATGAGCAATACAGCAAAAGACAATAAAGATTGCTGCTAAACTTTCAATAATTCTCTACCGAGTGCGAATTGGGGGGGCAGTTCTGAACTGTTAATTGCTATGGTATTTCACAGAAAAGTTCTTTCAAGCAATGATAAGCAGGTGGCAACCTAGCTCTGAGATGCAAAATCACCCCACACTTCCTGGACACCATTCCATATGACCTTGTTATGTTTGCCCAATAACTGAACTTCTGAGCACTCACCAGCAAGGTCGTAGCATTCGGTTTCAACCTACCACAGGTCTTCAACCCTGAAACAGTACCTTCACTTCAAACTTCTAAGAGACTTAAGACTACAGAAATGTGGAGGCCACCTCCACCCCCAACAGCAGTGTTATGAGAAGCCCATTGTGAACTGAAAGCCCAGACGTCCAAAGAGAATTCCTATGCTCCAGGTTGTTTCACGCCCTCCTTCACAGTAAGAAAATATTCTACATTCATTTCAGGACAAAAGTATTTGCCATGTATTCCTGGGATGGAAATGTGTCTCTGTGGTACACTTATGCCAGGTGAACTTCCAAAGGGAATTGCAGCGGCAGTACCTCAAGAGAAACATCTGCAAGAAATTTTCTACGTGGAAGGAAAAAAAAAACTCTTCATGGCATTCTCCCCAAAGGGAAATTCCTGTAACCTTTCTCTGACAGGCAAGTAATAAGTACTCACACAGGAGCATATTGCTTATATTCCCCTGACAGGCAAGAGCTATTTTTTTTACTCTGGCAAAAAATATGGAGAATAAACTGCAGGCATATTTCTTGTCCTGATTCAGCTGCAAGATTTCATTGCTGAGTGAAGCCAAAGGCAAAGAGTCAATAAAGTACTCAAAGACTGTAATACGAGAAAAAAAAGTACATCTTAAGGTGAAGACAAAAGACAGGTCTTCAGGGATCCTACCTGCCTAAGCTGTTTTCAGTCTTCAGCACACAGACAAGCTGTTAGATGCCTTTTTGCTTCTCTTGAAACAGAGATGTGCTATTAAGAGCGATAGGTCTCCCTTCCAGGGGTGTCTTAGGAAATGACATTGCTGGTAAGGAGGTGGAGGCCTTTCCTCTCTTTCCACAATCACTCCTCTCCCCTTACATTGTATTATGAGGTAGTTGGATAACACCGATAAAAGAAACTTAAATGAGATAAGTCAGATATAAAAAGAAAATACCAACCAGGTCTGTCATAGAACTTTCTATAATAATTTTTGATAATACTCAAAGTTCCTATATCTTATGAAACAGCATTTGAACAAAAAAAAGTACTACATGTCTCATACAGATCATATCAAGTATCCAAAATGAGCAGCATTATCTTGAAAGCCTCTTTTTGTAGGATTATACTTTATTTAAAATAAGCTACATATTAATAATTAATATTTTGCTTTGTTGTGGTATATATGTATATCAGCAGTAGTAAAATTAATAATTTTTTAGTGCTGGAATTGATCCTAGGGCTTCATGCATGCTAAGCAAGCAATCTGTCACTAAACTACATTTCTAGCCCAATATTATTAATAATTGGCCTTAAGAACTGAATGAAATACTGTTGACTGAGTTTTCTGTCCTGCCTGGTTCCCGCAATCGTTAAGTGACTGTCCAGGCAGCGAGATGTCTCTGTCAATTCTAGAGTTTTGGAAGTTGCTTACAATGCACATCCTGTCTACTTAGGTAATATTATATCTTTCTGGAGCCTTTGATGGAGTTGAAGAATTTATAGTTATAGTTTTCCTTAGTTATAATAAAAGATAAAGTAGATGTAAATATTGTAACTAATTTTTGCTTGATAATTTTACTATGTTAAAGTTAAAGCCTTCCTTTTTATTTAAACAGAAAAGGGGAAATGGTGTAGGAAATCCTTCTTTCTATGTGTTGTTTTTATTGGTTAATGAATAAATAAACAAAGAAACTGCCTTGGCCTGGTAGGCCAGAACTTAGGTAGGCAGAGAAGGTAGAATTTAATGCTGGGAGGAAGAAAGACAGAGGGAGGGAGAGCTGCCATGGAGCCGCCAGAATCAGACAAGCTGAATCTTTCCCAGTAAGCCACTGCCACATGGTGATATACAGATTAATAGAAATGGGTTAAATCAAGATGTGAGAGTTAGCCAATAAGAGGCTAGAGATAATGGGCCAGACAGTTATTTAATTAATACAGTTTCTGTGTGGTTATTTGGGGGCTAAGCTAGTAGGGCGGCCAGGATGAACAAGCGGCCCCCTCCTTACAACAGAAACACAGTTTTTTATTTCCAGAATAGCTAAACATTATTGCTGCCAATTCTCCCCAACAATGGTAGCTGTCAGGAAGCAGGTTTTGAAAGAAAAAAATGTTAGCAGAAATTTCAAAGTAATTGATAGCGATTAGTCAGAAAATATACTTTTATCTTCAATTACAAAGGATTGTACCTATAGTCTTAGATAATTATTGCAGTGACGCTTAGATATATACATATATATATGTATAGATATATACATATATATATATATATATATATGAGTTTCTAGGCACAGAATCTATGCGCTGCCATGTTTTCTTGCTCTATGGAGATAATAGGATAGCTTTAGTGATAGCCGAGATGGTTGCAGGCTGGCTTCAGCAAATTCACCACAGATACTAAGGAGGTGGGCAGTGAGTAGCATTAAATATGTGTATGCTGAGTAAGGCAGCAAGGGTCTTATGTCAATGAGCAGCAATGTGTCCTTAGTGTCCCAGCGGCATGGCTTGGTAACCTATTCTGTTACTGGTCTGCGGTGACTTTCTGCAGAGATGAGGCTTCGCCGGTTGATACCTCAGTTTTCAAATCTTTGTTCTGGCTTTCCATCCTAAGTTTCTCTTTCTTTCTCCATTCTCTAATTTTTTTTTTCTGTGCAGTCTATATTCCATACCTTACTTTAATCCTTGTGACTCTCCCCTAGTTCTAGTTCTGTGTAGGACATTTCCTGTCTGATGGTTCTGGAGGCAAGGTACCAGGCTCATTTTCTTCAAGTTGTAAAGGGTTTCATTTGGATCCAGAGATTCTAGCAAATCTCTTCTCTATCAGCAACAGATGATGCCATTTTTGCTCAGATTTTGCCTAACTGAATGGCATATTATCAATGCTTTGTTTTTCTGTTTATTCTATGTGTATGAGCGTTTGCCTGCATATATGTCTGTGCACCATATGCATTCCTGGCGCCCTGGAGGCAGAAGAGGGAATCATATCCCTTGGAACTAGAGTTAAAGATGGTTGTGAGCCACTATGCGGGTACTGGGAACTGAACCCAGGTCTTCTGCAAGAGCAGCAAGAACATCTAACCACTTAGCCATCTCTCCAGACCAGAGCCAATGCTTTACTTTTTGTACAACACTGAGAGGTTTCTCTAGCCCTATCATTTACTGCTTTTTTTCTTACAGGAAACTTCACTGGAGATAATGGCACAGTCTTCAAAAAGTTATACTAACAATGGAATTGCTAGGCTTCCTTTCAGGACAGGAGGAGATCCTCGAGGTCAGGTGGAAACTCGGGAGCGGGAGAGTGGCCTCTGCAGCCCATCTTTAACAGGATCTAATAGCGGGACAGGACAGATAACAACAGAGCAACTGCAGGCTAGAAGTCAGCAGGATTCTGCTGCATAATCCTTGAAAAGCAGATGGCACAATGTGAGAACACACTGCCAGGAAAGATGACTAGGGAATGTACACGGCCAGGTGGTACCTGGCCCACTGAATGAAGGTTATGTTTCTATACTACAAAATGATTAATAAATATTAGTGACAAATTTTGTGGGGAAAAATACATATGCGAGTCTTGCCACAAAGAACAATGAAAAAGCAGCTAATTATTAAAATTCAAACGGCAAGACCTTCACAAGTCTCCCAGTCAGTTGCTGACGTCTTTTCAGCTCCTCTCCATTCTGTTGAGGAAGAGCTGGAACATCATTACGCTGGGGCTGTTTCTTCCCAAGTGCTTGAGGAGGCACTTCAGTTTAATTGCAGCCCAGCCAACCTATTTCCCAGGAGTTGTTAGGCAGGTGTTGAGCTGGGGAAAGACAAGATGTGGGCAGGAGATGAATTAGGACCTTCCTCATGCATGCTAATGTGCTCTCAGCTACCCCTGCCTTATCCAATAGGGCTTAAATGGGCCTGAAGGACCTGAACTCCCCTATTTCAGTGAAATGTTTGTTTTCACATCCCTTGTTTCTTAGCAAAGGGATTAAAGAATAAAGGGATGTCTGTCTAGAGGGAGGCCCCGATTATTAAGTATCACATAGAAATACATAAAACACATCTTGGAAATGTTGGTCTGTTTTATGAGATAATATAATGGTAAAACTTCATATAGTTCCAGTGGAAATCTATTAAGTCGGGGAGGTGGTGGATGAAAACAGTCAGAACAAAGGCAATGATCACAACAGAAATACTATGCTTCCATCATTCTGGTTCTCGCAACATTAAGATAAACTGGTGCCTCTGACAGAAAAATCTCTGACATCTCAATATCTTAAAATTCAAGTATTAAGGAAAAAAATACAGATGCTCTTGTGAGTGAGAGGAGTTGGTCATTTGGGCAGTCATACTGCTTTATCTTGTGTCATGGTTACTATATTGATGCAAAAGTCACTCCGAGCAACAAGACCTGGCCAGTAATCCGAAGAAACAACGGGAAGTTACATGGAATGGTTTTTATAGAAATGTCGACATAGAAGTGACACCATTTCTTCTATCAATATTCCATCCCAAGGCTCATATGGCCACGATTCACTTTTTGAATGCTCAGCAACATACAGTCTAAGTGCCTAGGAGTAAAAGCAATTGATCTGTGGTACTTGGCTCAATGGGCAAGGGTGCTTTATGCCCAAGGGTGAAGACCTGAGTTGGATCCCCAGTGGCCTCCTAAAAAGCTAGGCATGGTGATATATGCCCATGACCCCAGCAACAGAGTGGTGGAGAAAGACAGGACAGCACCTGAGGATCACCGAGACTTGTTGGCCAGCCAGCTTAGGTAAAGCGGCAAAGGCAGCATGTTCCAGTCTCAGTGGGGAGCTTGTGCCAAGGGACTAAGGGCACTCTAAGTCCTCCTTTGGCCTCTACACATATATGCACAGGCACACACACATACACACACACACACACACACACACACACACACACCAAAATACATACCATATACACATACAGAATGTTTTAAAAAAAAACAGACTAAGGAATCAGAAAATATCCACAGCATATTAGATTATTAATCCTACCTCTAAGAATCTTCTCAGAACCTCTTCTCCAAGTTCTTTCTTCTTCAAAAGCTCCAACCAGACATTCCTTAGTCACCTCTGGTTCTTGTGTGCCTTCCATTTTCAAAGATGTTCCTAGCCGCCTGCTTCTCGAGATATGGCTCAGTGACCTCCAGTAGCAAAAGCACTTCGGAAGCCTGATTAAATGCACATTCCTGGATACCACTGTCAAGTTAGAGAATGAGGCTTTTTGCAGATTAGGAATGTGGATATTTATCTCAAGTAATTCTGAAGTACATTGCGAAGGCAATTTCTGGCCTGCAAGGCATGCGGTTTGTGCCCTTGATTAGGCAAGATCTACAACTGTTCTTGAACTTGTTTACATCTTGAAGTATTTTCTAACAAAATCTTAGTCTCTTTGGACATATAGGTGGTGTTTCTTCCAGTCTCGTGTCCCCACCCAGTGTCTAATGCTACATTGGGCACCTTTCTGGTCAGTTGGTCAATGGAATGGGCAGCTTCCAAATAAAGTGTGTTAAAGATTTTCCAATTTGGAAAGATAGAGACAGAAGGGACATGGTGGGAGCACAAAAATCATGACTGACAGAACTGTAGTAAAGTAGAACATGCTCGTTTCTCTCTGGCAACACTAGAATTAACCTTCTTCCTTCGATAACAAAACAACCAATCACTTTTAAAACAAATGCAAAAAGATGGCTTTACATCATTAGAAATATACTTAAAGGTCTGTTCCCCTAAGAAGAAAGCAGAATTGTAGCTATAATGCTCAGATAGGAACTGAGAAGTTGGAGGACACACCTAACCTCTGAAGAGCTTTGATGTCATCAAAATGGCAACATCATGACCAAATGCCATGCTTCCCTACAAGTATACTCGGGTTCTCATTTTGAAAATAGTGTCTTGGGACTCTAGAAAAGACCATCTATTTTTATAGGGACAGAGGTGTGGCAAGATAGAACAAGTGCTGCACCACCAATCACATGCATTTCTATCAAGTCACTAACCTTGGCCATGAATTTATAGAAACAAGACCAAGTGGTTCTGCCTCGATTTCCAGCGTTCATCTTGGCATGATCTTCCCTCTCTTCTTAGTGCTTTTCGCCTGTTCTCCTTCTCTCACCCAATCCTGCGTGGCCTCTGAATCTTGCCTTTATCTGCTTCTCTTCCATGTTCATCTTCTGCACTCAAAATACAAGTCTTGGGTTATTTGGTTTACAATTTGGGGACATGGTCAGTAAAATACTCTCATTTGCTGTCACTTTGAAAACAAAAGCTCTTAAGTCCCAAGTCAGGCCTGCAGACCCAGGTCCTCTGCTTCAGCCCCTTAGAAGTGAAATTTAACTAATCCACTTGACGTCAGAACACTGAGCAGTTTCCAGTGATAGTCACTGATATTGGGTCCCCACACGAGAGTTATAGGATCATAACCATCAACAGGCAACACATGATTGCCCCAAACTTGTCTGAAATAGGGGAAAGAACTTTGAAGAAGGGTAAACAGATGAATGCTTAGCTTTTCAACATAATCAAGATCTCTTCAGTTCATTGTTCACCTTCTTAGGGGCCGATATGAACAATAATTCCACAAACACCACCTGAAGTAATACTATCTTTTATTTTGTGCCAGACATGATGCTATTTTATCTAGCTATCCATGATGTATGATGTGGGATTTCCCTCTGTATGCTGTAATTACCATTGATTAATTAAAAAAAAAACTGTCTTGGGCCTGCACAGGTTGTAGAGCTAGGTGGGGAAGACTAAAGTGAATGCTGGGAGAAAGAAGGTGGAGTCAGAGAGAAGTCATGGAGCCACTGCCAGAGACAGACGTGCTGAAACTTTGCTGGGAGGCCACGACCTCGTGGTGATGTACGGATTAGTGGAGATGGGTTAAATTAAGATGTAAGAGTTAGCCAATAAGAAGCTAGTGATAACGGGCCAAGCAGTGATTTAAATAATAGAGTTTCTGTGCGATTATTTCGGGGCTGAGCAGCCGGGAACCAACAAGCAGACTCCTTCAACAGATGTACTTCTATATCCACAGTGACTTCTGTTTACTATCACCATTGTTTCCAAAGAGGACAAAGGAATCAAAAAACGTGGCCCAAGTCACAGGGTTAGGCTAAGAGGAATTTGACAAAAATTTAACAAAAGAACTGATTGACTCCAGATCATAAATAATACTACCTCAGAACTGCTAATAAATAAATAAATAAATAAATAAATAAATAAATAAATAAAATAAAAAACCACTGATACCACTAGAGGAGCTTCCACGCTTCCACTAGTCTATTTAGCCATAATACTGTCCTAAATGCAGGAACCACACATAATCTGCACATAGGAATCAGAAAATTGTTATTGCGAAGTTTCTTCTGGTGCAAGATAATAGGAGGGAGGTCTCAAATCTAGAAAAACATGAGGTCTCAAATGCTGGTTGAAGAGAAGAGTTTGCATAAAGGACTGTGAGAGAGAAAAGGCCATGGATGCAGTATCCAGAAGAAGCTTAACCTAGAGATTCATAGAATATAGGTCTAGAAGAGCATGGAATATAGATACAAAACTATAAAATGAGAATTGTCATGGAATAGATTTTTAATATGTGAAAAGCAGCATGGAATAATGGAATAGAATTCCCTTGACATGAATGCTTTTAAATGGGAAAGACTCAATCTCACATTATCAAGATGAACCAACAGCTTCATAATCATCCTTAAAACTCCAGTGAGTCAAGCTCTGAAAATTTTTAGCAGCTCCACAATAGGAGTGTTATGGTATTTGCTCCTCAAATGTGTCTCCTATTGCTTCAAGAACTTGTTTTAATACTAAAGTGACTTGATAAAAGTCATCACTGTGTTTGTACATTATGACATTGGTACAGGATGGGAAAAGTTCTTAACTCACAGCAGGGAAGGTTTAAAGGAAAGATCCAGTCCCTGGGTACTGAAATAAAACACCACTTAAATGAAATCAACTGATTGTTTAAAAATGAAGTTATAAAGAAAGTTCATGAGTGTGTTTAATTTTTATTAAAGTTCTTAGTAACCTAGGAAATAGATAGAGAAACAAATCAGTAACAAAGATACTTATTGATTTCCCATTACTTTCCAAGCAAGACGGGGCAGATGTTTATGTAAAAATCCTTTATACTAATTGTCAGTTTACATTTTTCCAACATCCTTGCTCCTGATTCATTATATAGAAATTAGATTCATAAAAGCACTTCTTTTGCTTTTCTCTCACCACTGAATGTAAAATGTTAGAAGACTAAACTTTAAAAAGCACTTACTCCTCCAGTCCCTTATTACAGCAGATTGACAACTTAATGAGTGAGCATTCAAACAACCAGTCCACTGGCAGGCAGTATCAGAACCATAGAGAGTCACTGCCATCCTCACCAGAGAGGTCAAGTGGTGTTAAAGAGAAACTGTCCCAATAAAGTGTTTCACTACCTTAACTTTTTCAGGGTCAATCACCATCATTTCTCTCTCTCTTTTCTCCGTGTGTGTGTGTGTGTGTGTGTGTGTGTGTGTGTGTGTGTGTGTGTGGTGTATATGTATGAAAAAGAGAGACACAGAGAGAGATACAGATGGCCAAATAGCACAACAATAAAAGAGATAAGCATTTCCATGACATCAAAGGTATTTTTTTTGCCATAGCCATAATTAGTAATTTAGACATGACATTGACATGTCCCTAAAAGCCAATGCAATAATAAGAGGGCTTACTTATTCTCTTTACAAGTTTTCCAATTACATATTCTTTGTCCATAAAGTCTTATGTAAAATCAGAACACCAAAGGGCAACCTCCAACCCATTACTGAAAAGTTACATATCAAATTTACATTAGACACCAAGTGTCCCACTAATAGTTCATCGAGTCTATTTTCTTTTTCATCCAAGTTGCATGGCTTGCATGGCTTTCTAGAAAAAAAAAGAAAAAGGCAGGCAGGAAGCTATTGCCTGTACTGCACCTCCCACAGCTCCAGTCAACATAGAATGGACAGACAGCTTCCACTTCTGGTAGAGCTTAGGAATTAAATGCAGTCATCATGACTTGAAACACAGTACAAGGCCCACCCAGTGTGGTGAAACTTGGTACTGAGCAGGGAAGAGCCCCACAAGCCTTTGTCTCCAGGCTACACTAAGACACTGAAGCTGGATTAGCCAGAGAACAGAGTGACTGTTTCTACTGCTCCTCCTTCAACTCAAGCTGCCGAGCACAGAGCCAGACTCTATCTACCTGCTAGGAGGCAGAGCACAAAGCAGAACGAGAATATCTGTCAGCGCAGGAGTATACCAACTTTATAAGACTTAGCAATGGTAGCAACAGAAGGTTCTATTCACGGGCCACAACTCACAGAAGAAAGCTATCAATTGCCCTCAGTACTGCCCTCAGTACTGCCCACAGACCTATGTGCAGGTTGTGACATATTTAAGATTTGACTTCATGACTGTCAGGCATGGAGTGGCCTGGAGCACAGTCCTTCTGCTCCAGAGGCCATAGCGGAGGTTGGGAATGTACAGCTTTGGTGCATGTCAGCCTACCAACAGTCTGGGTGGCCTGGAGACTGTTGCTCACCTTCTAGCCTCATGAAACACAATGATGCGGGAGCCACTGGCATCGCCATGACCCGCGGTAACCAGCGAGAGCTCGCCCGCCAGAAGAACATGAAGAAGCAGAGCAACTCGGTTAAGGGAAAGCGCCGAGATGATGGGGTTTCTGCTGCCGCCCGCAAGCAGAGGGACTCGGAGATCGTGCAGCAGAAGCAGAAAAAGGCAACCGAGAAGAAGGAGGAACCCAAGTAGCTTTGTGGCTTCGTGTCCAACCCTCTTGCCCTACGCCTGTGTGCCTGGAGCCAGTCCCACCATGCTCGAGTTTCTTCCTGTAGTGCTCACAGGTCCCAGCACCGATGGCATTCCCTTGGCCCTGAGTCTGCAGCAGCTTCCTTTTGTGCTTCCTTCCCCTCAGGTAGTCTCTCTACCCCTGGGCCACTCCTGGGGGTGAGGGGTTACCCCTTCCCAGTGCTTTCTATTCCTGTGGGGCACACCCCAAAGTATTAAAAGTAGCTTTGTAATTCCTAAAAAAAGAAAAGAAAAGAAAAAGAAAAAGAAACACAATGATGCAAATGATGCAAAGGCAGGTAGCGTCAATGAGGAACTCTAGAACCTAAGTTCTGAAGCCACAGTGGAAGAACACGGGTTTGGGCCTACATCACAACAAGCAGGCATTCAGCTATGGCATTTACCTATGATCTAGTTCAGGTGATCTGCCTTCAACAACGCTGTTCCAATCTTGAACAACACAGTATAGTAAAACACCCCACTCCCCAGGTATAGGGGGAGAGCCGTAAGCACAGTGGTTTTCCCTGGAACTTTCTGCTGACTGGGTGAGTACTGACATTGGGAATATCTTGATGGTCCACATCTCTAGGCCTGATTATAGCGTGTCCATGCTAGAGGAAGACAGGCTATTGAAGTTCTGTGGAAATTCTCTTGCATGTGCCTGGACACACAGGTCTTGGACTATCAGATACTGCAGCCACAGGCCAACCATAAATATCTGAGCCTTAAGCATAGTGCAGTGTTAGTCTTCGTGACCTGGCACTCAGGCTGTGGTACAGATTGGTAGCACTTGTAAACTTGTCAAGTTTAGGGACCAGTCCAGTGATTCTTTTTTATTATGATTTATTTATTTATTTATTTATTTATTTATTTATTATGTATACAATGTTCCTCCTGCCTGTATACCTACACACCAGAAGAAGACACCAGATCTCATTATAGGTGGTTGTGAGTCACCATGTGTTTGCTGGGAATTGAACTCAGGACCTCTGGAAGAACACCCAGTGCTCTTAATCTCTGAGCCATCTCTCCAGCCCAAACAGTAATTCCGTACAGAACCTAGTTGAATCTCTTGGTGAATGAACAGAGACATTTTTACCTGCCTTGACCACAAGGAGAGCCTGTAGGCACTAATTACCTGTTCTAGGTACTTCCTTAATTCATTCTGCACAACATAGATCTGGAACAAATCTGAGTGTGTGTCGCCCTCTAGTGGTGAAACGGGGAAGACATTCACAGCATCTATTCCTGGCAAACATGGACTCTGGTGCCACCTATTGTTAATACAGTGGAAGTGACTACCCGTTAGGAACTATACATGGCTTCTATAGACAGACAGACAGACACACACACAGACACACACACACACACAAAGATTTGAAAGATTAGATAAAAGTCCTTCGATGCACAGCTAACATCAACAATAACAAAAACCAAGAACTTCCAGAAAATTGTGACCTCCTTAGACAAAATAAGTAGTCAGAAACTAACCAGATAGTAATAAATACAAGAAAAGCTGAGTTACAGAATTGAAAACAGCTATTTCAGTGACAATTGTGTAGCTTGGTCTGCTTGTGGCACACCTAGAAGTTAGAGCAGGGGCTTTCCCTAATGTTTTGACTGGCTTTTGGGATTGTATTCCTCATACTGGGTTGCCTTGCTCAGTCTTAATATAGGGAAGGAGCTTAGTCCTACTGCAACTTGATATGCCATGTTTTGATGATACCCATGGAAGGCCTGTTCTGTTTCCAAGAACAGAAACAGAGGAGGAGTGTATTGGGAGTGGGGTAAGGTGGCTGGAAAGAATGGGAGAAGAGGAGGGAGGGGAAACTTTGGTACAGATATAAAATAAAAGAATAAATTTAATTAATAAAAAAGAAAAGCCAACATGCTTGAAGAAAATAAAAGGAAATGAATCAATTCACCAACAGAAAATCTTCACAAAAAGATAGAATCAAATCCTAAAGAGAAACACAAGTTCTTGAGTTGAGATGTATACTCCGTAAAAATTAAAGTGAGTGAAGCTGTCAATCACAATAGTGACTCAAAAGAACAGCATTTGAAAATGTGTGTTCAATGGAGGGAAAACAAATCATAATAAATGAAGAAACCCTACAGGGACTCTAGGACAGTATTAAATGAGTACATATTCAACTTACTTGGGTTTAAGTGGATCGGGAGAACACTAAAGATGAAAATAGCTAATAGTAACAGGGAAGTGTCAACACCTAGAAAGAGATAGAAATATCTAAGGTAAATGAAGATCAACAGTAACATTTAATCCAGTTCAGTCTATTCCCAAGGTATCTTATTATCAAAAGATTAGAAACAACACATATGTGCAACCCAGTGTGTCTAACAGTTGACATCTCAGTACAACTGCACGGACAGGAAAGAATAGCAAGAGAGTTTTCACAGAGTCGAGAGTGAAAAAAAGTCAACAGAGAATACTACACCCAGAAAAACTATCCTTTAGAAATGAAGGAAGGATAAAGACATTCCCAGACAAACAAAAGATGAGATTGTATATCCACCAACCTCGTCTTCCACGAAAACACAAAAAGAAGTGTTTCAATCTGTAAGGAAGATATGTTAGTAAGATTCACTAGATAGTCTAAAATCACTGGCATGAGTAATCATATAAATTCAGTGCCCCAATATTGTACACTTGGTATGTAAACCACTTATGAAGAATAAGCTTTTAAAAAACAGAACTAAGTTGACAGGTAAGAGATCCACAACACAGGATTTATGGGCTGGGGAAATGGCCCAGTGAGTACATTTCTTGATGTGAAATCATAACAATGGCCTGAGTTCAGATCCCTGGTATCCATGAAAAAATTCTGGGTTTGACAGTGTGCACATGTAACATTTCCCGGTGTTGGGAAAGCAGAAAGAGGAAGATCCTGAGTACATGCCAGCCAGCCAGCCCAATTATAAGTTTAAGATTCAGTGAGAGACCCTCATCTCCAACTTTAAAAAAGGTGTTAACAAAGCATGCACATACAGGTATGAACAGGAAATGCTTAAACCTGTAGTAGTAACTTACTTTCTTAAATGTTTATGTATGAATAGACATTTATAGTATGTAATAACTTTATGTGTGTATGGAGCACATTCACATATTTAGTTAAAATGGTACTATCTATATGTGAATAAAATGGTAATTCTGTATTGTTAAATAAATACGGTGAAAAGCAATAGGCGAAAACAATGTTAAACTTTGGCCTACATAAACACACACAAACACATACATCTTACAATCACATTGAGGTGCCATTATTTCAAAATTATATTCAAAAGACATTTTATAGACATCTTAATACCCACAAATCAAAACTATACAGGCAATAACGATATATATAATCATATATAATAATTTGGCTAGAGTAAACAATTCTGAATATTTAGTCACTAAATACTGGAACACTCAAGTGTACAAAACAAGTATTAGTAGAACTAAAAGGAGAAAGAGGCTCCAATACACTATCAGCAAGCATTTTGAAATCCTCCTTTTCAGTAATTGATGGATAATACACATCAAAGACAAATAAAAAAAAAGTGTCCTGGTTAATTTCACTCTATAGTATATTTACAAATGTTCCTTGGCATTACTTGTGGCCTGGGACTGTGAACACAAGCCACACTACTAGTTCTCGCTCATGAAAACTCCAATGCATGAGTTCTAGCTCCTTTTTTTTCTTCCAGATTAATGACGACTTTGGGATAGACATACTAAAATTGACAGACACAAATGACGTAAGTAACATTATTCACCGGAGTAGAGCCTCTGGCCAATCAGAAACATCCAATTTAGACATGCATACGTGAAAGATAAACAGTTCTGTCAAACTGTTGTGATCTAGGAGTTTGTTGTTACTGCTCCATTGCACTGACATCCAGGAAGATACCCTAATAATGAAATACAAGGCAGATACATCCTGATGCCACAGGGGAGAAAGCAGAGATGGACAAGTCCTACAGTAGAAGATAATGGCCTACTCAGTAAGACAGCTCAGCTCTGGAACACAAGAGGGGGAAGGTGCACCAACACAAACCTCTACAGTGTTATTTCGCCCTTGTTACAGTAATAAGCCTGAAGCCACAAGATGGATAACCCCAGTGTGGTACTGTTTATACCTCTAATCCCTACTCATGTTGCTGCTCAAAAAGAGTAGATTTATAATTTTAATTATCGAAAACTTGTAGAGATTTAAATATCTTTTGTAAGTGCTCGATAAGTATTATACAAGCAATCCCTTTTTCTTTAAGCTGGGCAATAATTTACAGATTTCTGTGACTTGCACAACTCGTGCGGTCAATGCCCGGGGGAGGACTTAAGAGAGAAGCAGGGAGCACTTTAATCAGCCCACAATTAATTCTATTTAGGCTGCCTCCATGAAATTCAGCCACCTTAAAGAACAGTAAATCATTCAATTACCAATATTGACATATTATTTGGCCCTGAGCTCAAAAGCACTGTGTTTGTATTTTCAGCATTGGACTTAGGAGACGATCTAGTCTAGAATGAGCAACATTTGGGAGGAATTTGAGTAATTCAGCAGCTCTCACTGACTCTATAGGACAAGAACTTGTCCTATGAGCCTTTACTGTTGGATTCAGGACTTTGCTATATCTGTCACATCATCAAAAATAATAATAAAATAATTTACCTCGGTAAATTTAAAGACACATTTCCAGAATTAAACAGGTTTTTTTAGTCTTTAATTGGTAAACAATCTCTATAATGCCTCTATAAAGAATGCACACACTCAAATGGAAATAAAGGTGAACTGGACTAGTCAGAATCAGATAACCATACCCAGTTTAGAGTAGACCCAATGTATAAGTTCATAAATACAGGCAGGAAAAATTTCTGGATAAAATGTTTACTAATAGATATAAAAACATAACTTAAAATCCCTGGAATCTCCATAAAATCAGGACATGATAGCACATATCTGTAATTCTAGTGCTCCTAAGTAGAAATAGAAGGTAAAGGCATGAGATCCCCTGGAGGTGTGTAGGCCCGTTAGGCTGGCATATACACTGGGAAAGAAGAAGCGACCCTGTCTAAAACAAGGTAAAAGGTACTGATGAACACCAAAGGTTATCCTCTGACATCCACATGCATACTGTGAAACACATGTACCCCCCCCACACACACACATGCTCACCCGTCACACACGTATACACACAAAGATTTAAAAACATAAATCTGATATTGGGATAATGCACAGAAAATCTTAGTTGCTCATCACTACTTTAAAGATAAAGTACAAAAATCCATACCATGACCTACAAACCCCAAATCATGCCCCACTACCATTTACTTCCCCAATCTGACCTATTTGTTTCCCTCTAATTTAAACTCCTCATTAGCTTGCCCTTCTCTTCTCTGGTTCCTTAAACAGAACCTCTGCCTGGAATGTCCTTTATTGTTACACTATTTCATGCAAATATCTTCTACTTGTCCTCCAGGTTTCTGTTCAAAATGCCCCTTCCCAGGGCAAACTTTCTGAGTGCCCTGTGAGCAGCCCAAGCCATCCATTACCCTGGTCGTACGGCATCCCCTTTACTTTGAGCTTTGTCTACTTCTAAACTATGATTCCAAAGCATTTTTAGGGAGGGAAACACCAAAGGGGTAGGATACAGAGAGCAGGGTGGAGATGGTAAGGAGGATGGTGGTCCTGAGTAGGCATCTACAACACATCTTGGGCTTGAATTCAACCCAAAGCCTCTTGGAGAAGTCCCGGGGAAGAAAAGAAGGGGCAGAGGCTGAAAAGTGACTCCATAACGTGGCTGACTGTCTCCCTTGCTTCGCTACTCACTTATAGCTCTGCACTGTGAGAGGTAGTATCTAGCTGATCCCTTCCTGACGCAGTCATTCTTAAGAAGCCTGAAGACAGACCACTGGGCCCATTTGATCTGAGTTTTTCCCTACTGGTTACTAAGTAATGTGTAGATGGAATCAGGGTCTTGCACCAACTCTGTATTTAACCTATAGTCCCATAGTCCTGAGTACTCAACTCAAAAGGGGGCATTGATCACTCTGCTCCTACAGTGTACGGGAATTCAGTGAGCATCTGTGTTGTCTGCTTCTCAAGTTTTCTTAATGCTCCTTTTAGGTAGGGTTACAACTTATGTCAAGTTTAACTGCTTGTGATAAAGTTTACAGATAACCATTAGAAAATCTGGAAGGCCAGAGCCTTGTGGCATGTATCCAGCTTCTCAGCGGGCTCAGGCAGAAGGATCACAAGTTCGTTTGAGACCAAATGGACACTTCTAATTCTCTAGGCATCCTAATTGCATATGTCATCTATCTAGATATATAACTGTGTTGTGGCGGGGGAGGGGGGCTGCAGTGAACTGCAACATGATCTTTTCTTTTCAATTTTAGACACACAGCTCCTGCAGAATTTTTACCACATATGTGTATATTCAATATATATTCAATAACAGAGCCTTTCTTTATGCTGTTTTAAAACAAGATTAAAGGATGCTCCTGTTTTAAAACATTTCAAAAAGCCAGCTGGGAAGCAAAGAGATAGCTCACTGGGTAAATGTACTTGCCGCTCAAGTCTGATGACCTGAGTTAGAACCATGTGACCATGTGTAACATGAGGGGCCAGCTTGTTGGGGTTTCTGTCCCGCCCAGTACCCCACAACCGGCAACTCCCAAGGAAAATCACACACAGGACTCGATAAGATTATAAACTGATTGGCCCATTAGGTCAGGCTTCTTATTAGTCCTTGTAACTTATGTTGCCCCATTATCCTTATCTACGTTAGCCACACGGCTCAGTACCTTTCTCAGCTGGACAGCTTACATCTTGCCTCTTCGGTGGTCTGGACAGGAATGGTGAGGGAGCTTCCTGCTTCCCAGAATATTCCTGTACTCATCGCCCCGCCTCTACTTCCTGTCTGGTTGACCCATCTATACTTCCTGCCTGGCCAATCAGCGTTTTATTAAAATACATGATTGACAGAATACAGACAATTCTCCTGCACCAACCATGGTAGAAGGAGAAAATTCCACAAAGTTACCTTCTGGCATCTACACATGTGCACGTGCTGTTGGTTTTTCTTTTACTTGAGCCCCATGTTGGAACGTCAAAATGTAGTTGCTTGTATGCTTACTCTTTGGGCTTATTCTTATGAATGCCCAGCCTGAGCTTGGCTTGTTTCTAGCCAGCTTTGCTTAAGTTGTCCCATCTACCTTTTCCCTCCAGGCTTTTATCCTTCTTACTTGTGTATATCTTACATTCCTTCTTATTCTGTGGCTGGCTGTGTGTCTGGGTGACTGGCCCCTGGTATCCTCCTCTCATTGTTCTCTCTTGCTCCTTCTCTTCCAGATTTCTCCTTCCATTTATTCTCTCTGCCTGCCAGCCCCGCCTATCCTTTCCGTGCTTTGCTATTGGCCATTCGGCTCTTTCCTAGGCCATCACGTGTTTTAGACAGGCAAAGAATCACAGCTTCACCAAAGTAAACATATGCAGCATAAACAAAAGCAACACACCTTAAGATAATATTCTACAACATGACTGTGCTGTGGCATGTGCACTCTCATCCACATCACACGCACACACGAATAAGAAAAATATATATGCTTTTTGAAAAAGTCAGCTAGCTTCAGTGGCACACACCTGTAATCCCACCACTCAGGAAGCTGAAGCAGAAAGATTCCCATGATTCCTTGGCCAGGCTAGGCTACAGAGCAAGTGCCAGGCCAACCAGAATTACATTGCAGTATCTTGTCTGAAAAAGGAAGGACAATATAAAAGTTTATTATATTTAATACGATTGTTTAAAAGTGCTGAATAAAATTTTAGTATCAGGTCATATTGAGCAAATACTAATGTACTATGATAACTAACATGTATCCAAAGCACTACTAATATCATCTGCATCTTATAGAACAGGATATTGGACGCTCAGATCATATCATCCAATTTTCTTGAGGGCACATGGCTAGCAAGCATAGAGACCAGAACCAGGACAGGACATAGTGGCTCACCTAGCCTAACTGTTAGTCTATACTGTGGGCTAAATAGAAGCCTTTCGACATGAGGTATAAATTAAGTGACCAAGAGTCAAGTATATCTTATGAACAGAAATAATATTTACAAGTAAACAGTGTTCTTGGCTTGACAGGGCTCTTTGATGCAGTCTTTTTTTCAAAATGGCTATTCTGGGAGCTGGAGAGAGAGAGAGAGAGAGAGAGAGAGAGAGATCAGAAGTTAAGAGTGCAGTTGCTCTCCCATGGGGCCCAGGTTAAGTCTCAGCAATCTTATGGCTGCTCACAACAATCTGGAACTCCAGTTCCAGGGAATCTAATGCTCTCTTTGAACCTTCACAGGCACCAAATATAAACATAGTACCCAGACGTACTTGCAGGCAAAACACCTATATTCATGGTGGCGGTTTGAATTGGAATGGTTCCCAAAGGCTCATATATTTGAATGCTTGGTCCCCAGTTAGTAGGACTGTTGGAGAAGTATTAGGACATGTGACCTAGTTGGAGGAGTTATGTTAAAGTCACTGGGGATGGGCTTTGGGGTTTCAAAACCTTTCTAGTTAGCTCTTTCTGCATCCTGCTGTGTTTTCAAGATAGGAGCTCTCAGCTACTACACAGTGCCATGCCTGCCTGCCTGCTGTCATGGTCCCTACCTTTATGGCTATGGACTCCTAGCCGTCGGAAACCATGAGCTCCAAATTAAATGCTTTGTTGTTGTTTTGTTTGTTTACAAATTGTCTTGGTATAGTGTTTTATCCCAGGAATAGAAAAGTACCTAGCTCATTCAAAAAGTAAAAATAAAGGAAAAAACCTTAAATGATTGTTCTAAAATGCCTGGCTTTTGAATTCAATACAAAACCCTTAAAAAGAAAGTTTGTGGTGGAGATGAAGAACTTAATACCCGTCGGGTGTACCGTTGCATGGCTCCCCCTCCTCTAGCTCTCCTTCTTTTCCCTCTATACCCCTCCTAACTCCGTTCCAATCACCCTGGAATGGAGTTGTGACAGACTTTCCAAAAATACAATTTCATTCCCCAGCACTGAGCCAGGGAAATACTCAGCTTCTCAGAGCAATCACACTGAGGACGGCAGCTGACTGGGCCCCTCAAGGCACTGCTTTGTGTGAAAAGACCCAGCAGGCTTGATTCTGCTGCTAACCATTCACAGGGCTGTTACTGCAGCTCTCTGACATCTCCAAGCTGGTTCAGGGGAACTGTGAAACTCCCAGGCCTTTTAGAAGAGATCATTTTTTTTTTTTTGAAAACTGTCTTCGTCTAAATCTGCCCTAACTGGAGTTCCCTAGAGAGCGGGAACTGGTAGCTGAGAAGACACTTTCTCAGCAAAATGACACTCTACCATCTGAACTAGAATGTTTCTTGAAAATAATGCATTGCAGTAGATGTCTTAAGAAGCTGATTGAAGGGCACCTTCTTGAATCAGTTAGACCCTCTTTCCCCTCCCAAGTTCCAAACTGGTATGCAGCTCTCTCCCTAGGTTTGAAACTGACAAAGAAAACAAACACAAATTTGCACACAATGAGGAAAAAATTTACTTAAAAGGATTATTATGGGAGAAAAATGGTAATTGTTTTAGTCTTGTTGAATTCTCTCTCTCTCTCTCTCTCTCTCTCACACACACACACACACACACACACACACACACACACCTCCCATTCTAATCAATATATGATAATAACTCAGAGGAGTAGGGAAACAATGAGGAAAATCCATAATATTAAAAGTAACTTATGGCATGTGGCCACTGTTTCCCCTGAAGCACTCTAAAGTAGTGGCTGATTATCTTCTTACATCTCAACAATCTCGGAGACAGGAAGTTTGCTATTTGGTAACTCTTCTCCCCATTGCTATTTCTAATCATTTACTCTTATAAACATCCATAGTTCCTTATGTCATCTGACTACTTCAGCCCCTCTCCTGCTTTCTATAGCTGTCAACCATTCTCCAATTTATCAGACTTTGGACTCTTCCTCCCTTACTGTCTTAGTTAGGGTTTTAAAGATGTGAAGAGACACCATGACCACAGCAACTCTTATAAAGGAAAACATTTCATTGGGGCTGGCTCACAGTTCAAGAGATTTAGTTCATTATCATCATGGTGGGAAGCATGGCAGCATGCAGGCAAACATGGGACTGGAGAAGGACCTGAGAGTTCTGCACCTTGACCTTCAGACAACAGAAAGTGAACTGTTTCTACACTGAGCACAGCTTGAGCATAGGAGACCTCAAAGCCCACCCCCACAGAAACACTTCCTCCTACAAGGCCACACCTCCTAGTGGTGTCACTCCCTTTGGGAGCCATTTTCTTTCAAACTACCACACTTACTCAAGCCCAGTCATTCTTGGTAAATCAATTATAAATACAAATTTTTTGTTCTAAATTCATAGCCTCTTAGTTCACTGACCTTGACTTGACTTATCTTCCTTGATCTCCCCCTCCTCCTGATCTTTAGCATCTGTCCGTAAGATTCCTGAATCTACTCCACCTTCTCTACCACTCACTCTAGCAAAACATTCTCTGTCCACAACTGCTTCTATTTCTTCTTTGGATTTTCAAGTATATCCATTACAACCAAAACTTTTCCTTCATTAAAATCCCCAGTCCACTGATATCTACACTTCCTCTTACCCTATCAGCAATGTTTCCTTTATCTTGCTTTATATTTATTCATCATTTCAGTAATTCTTGCCAACCCCTTAAACACTCTTTGCCCCTGTATCATTTGGTTCAATCCATCTAAAAAAAGTCTGTATGAGTGTGATTGCCTACTTTTGTCATGCCTGCATCACAGTGGTCAATGCATGCCTGGGAGAAACTTATGCAGAAAAAAAAAAGATTAGAACCATATCTTTTCGTGACTGCCATTTTCACACATGTTCTTAACATTACCTTCAGTTCTGATGAATGTTTTTAAGTAATTCCATTTCTTATTCTCTATAGACTATTTCAATATTTTTCCATTATTTTCTAACCCCTTAACTCCTCCAACTCTCTATACCAATAACAGCATATTTTAATTATTAACCATGTATGTTCAGTTTTTCATGATTATAAACTTAAAAGCCAGTGAGACAGAATTGCACACGCCAATAATCTCAGCATTTAGGGAATGGAGGTAGGAGAACCATGAGTTCAAAGCTAGCCTGGGCTCCACAGGATCTTAACTTTTAAAAGGCTATATATACTTCTGTGTGTCCTCTTAGTTAAGACCCTCTTCTACCACTTACTACATGTGGGAACTATTTCAAACCATATAATTTTTTGCTTGTAGTTTTGTGGGGGTGGGGGAGAATAACAGTACCTAATTAAAATAGGCGCATAAAGTGCAATGTGTTACAATAGATAAAGAGCTTATAATAATGTCTGCTAAATAAAGGCCTATGCAATTGTTTGCTGTTGGAGGTGTTATTCCTCTTGTCTACTGTTATAATGAGAGAGCTGTCATTCTTTTAAGTGAAAGAAAACTCATCACACGTTTGCTGGTAGCCCGTCTTTTTCATTTTTACTAAGAGCTTCATTCAACAAAATACTAAACAAGTGTTCACAATGTGCCAAACACTTCCTCAGACATTGAGCATATAGGCAAGTATGAACTTGTAGCATTCCACTTCAAATAAGTCCATCAAGGCTGAATCCGAATGTGAAAAGCACCCAACAAAGAAACAATAAAGGTATTTTGGGTTCATAATATACAGGATAATAGTCTGATAAATACTCACTGGCTGTCATTTTCTTTCAAGATTGTGGATAAAGAATAAATGAAACATTACATATGACTTGGTAGCTGATATTCATTAGCCACCAAAATCAGTCAGCTTCCTCAGACAGCAATGTGGAATGTCAGAATCGACCATATGGTCCTATAGGATTCTAGATTTTCAATTATTAAAAACGACTACATCAAGATCCCATATAAGATCTTAGCAAACTTATTCACCACCACCACCTGTCTCTATTAGCTGTGTCTTATACTTTAGCCTCTAAGTGGCCCACTCTTCATCATCTTTAATGTTACACCATCTTTGCTTTAGAACTTTGTTTGGTCTCACATATATGGTATTACATAATGGGCGCCATTCCCATTTTACACTACCTCAGAACCTGTGTGACTTCAAGTTAGTTAACCTTCATTATCTTATTTTTAAACTGAGGGAGATATTTCTGTCCACTTTACAGGTTGTTTTGAGTATATAATGAGATATAGCACATGAGAGTTGCTTATATAATAGTTAATCTTCTTATGATGAACTGTCTTAAACTTCAACTATAAACATCAGATGTCCTGCGTCTCCTTCCCACGTAAAACCACATTATTGCTTACACCTATTTTCTTCCTCACTTGTTAATCATTTAATTGTCTTTCCTAGTGTTATAGGAGCCCTTCACAGCTATGTTTCTATCTAAAATCTGACAGTCAAACTAACGTTCTATGTACTGTCTACCAAGAAAAACAAGGACCACAGATCAGAGTGAATACATTTCAACTCTCAATTGATTACATATTTACCCTACTGATTTTCACAAGTGGTTACATTTTGGAGTACCTTCTTAAAACTAAAACAACTACCTGGCAACAACTCAGAGAAAGTCTGAGATGAGCTATGCCCTGTCCAAGGAAAATCCCTTGTGAAGGAGATTGATTTTCTTTTTGGGAGATGGAACAGTATGAGGTGAGCAGATGATATTTTAGAACTAAAAGAGATCAAATGTGGCAGGACTCAAAAGCACCAGCTCTTGTTTTGGTCAATCACAATGAAAAAGTGGAACATATCTCCTGGTTATCTAACTGGTCAAAGGCAGAATTCAAACCTTCTAGTTCCCTTGCTTTCCTGTTTTCCCTGGAAACTAGACTCTACAACTTGCTGGCATCCTGGGGACTTTTCCTATCCCCGTTTCAGAGACTTAGAACCATAAGAGGTAAATTATAAGGTTGAAATTCTTTCAATAAGGAACTGGGCAGTTCCCTGTGAGAAGTTGTGTAGGCATCTGTACATCATTCTGATTCAACCTGGCCTGTGCTTGGTTCCTCCATGAGGCTCAAGCTATGGGCAGACATCACCTGGACCACAGCACACTTCTCTGTATAGGTGAGCCAGGAAGACTGAGGGTTCTGGGGCTGGGCTTGACTGCTCCTCCATTGCCACTTCCTCTTGGATGTCACCACACCACTCTCCTGGCAGGCTTGGGAACTTGAAGCTCTTGCTTATTTGTCATTTGTCCAAGCAGATGGAGTCAAGATGCCCAAATGGAGACAAGAAAATAATGGGAAGCATACAGCATTTAGGCATTGCCTGAAAGTAGATATGCTTTGAAAGTCTCAGGAGAAATTACAAATCACAAAGTCATACTTTGAATATATAAGTGATACGTTATAAGTGAAGTTGTTATGTTTTGATGTAAGTAAAAGTAGTATATATTCTCACTTTTTGTAATTTATACATTTCCTATGTTGGGCATGAGCTCTTACTCTGGGAAAGGAGGCTAAGACCAGGTCATCTCCGGGTCCTTAAAACAGAGATAACAAGTTTCCAAGTTCTATTCTATCAGTAGAATCTCCCTGCCCTACACTCCAGAATCAACAGGCTCTACCTTAAAATTACAGACCCAGAGAAACAGTTTGACCAGACTACAAATCATGTAATTTCTATCACCTTTAATATTAGCTGGTTGCTCCTTAAGGTCAGAAAGGAAGGATAAAATTGGAACTATGGATAGGTAACGGCACTGTACTCTTTCATCAGGGACTAGGCCAGCCCCAGCACAGAAGTCATACTGCCTCCTTGAAACTAGTCCCTGTTAACAAAGACCGGATCACTGGAAAGGCCTCTCAGATACATGGATCAGCTGTGTCAAATCCTGCATTGGATTATCAGGGAATTGGTGAGGATGGGTAATATTTCTCTTGCTGGCGACACATTTAGCCAGAAGCAACACATTTAGCCAGGTTTTATAATGCCTACAAAGGGTATGCCTATTTTCACAAGATAAATTTTCTTATTTTGGAATGGTCTGACACTATACTTTTGTTCAAAATTGTATGAGTTTCAGACAAAGTTGAAAAATTGTGCTTTTATTAAATGACTTTTTCAACAAACTTTTGGCATTCCGGGGATGGGGGGAGTTCAACATTTTACAGAATCAGTTTAGAAATTCTGATAGGTGTTAAGGGATGTCCATGAATTCTTCCAGTCATTCAATACTAACGCAGCAGGTAATATCTGCAGGTTCAGATATGGACGGTACTGATAATGAACTATTACAACCTGGAAACCTGCAATGACTGAAATAGGATCCCTGACCCCTAAATGCCACTATGTGTACTAAATGGGACACTGTTTCAGTATAAATTATTTAAACATGACAACTACCACCAGTTCTGCAAAGTCAACTCTTAAGATGCCCACGTGCATAAGACGGGATGCAAATAACTATCATTTCTGTCTGTTTCCATGACTTCAGTCTATAACTGGGCAGGAGACTACGCCGCCCTCCAACCAGATGCTCACCAACCAACAGAAACCCTCTACCACAAACACTTCTCCCAAAGAGATCATCAGCCTGACCCTCCCTTTAGCATTTGAAAATAAGAACAGTGACTGGTGTGACCCATTCCAATTATTCTCTTCTGATGTTCTAGGGAGCCCATTTCTATAATGTTCTTTTCATTCCGATCAACTTTGGGTGTTTCCATATTATTCCTGGGACTGAAAACTATGGCAAATGAATAGAGCTTCTCTTGCTTGGAGGTCTTCCACAGTATTGACACATTCAGCCCAGCAATGTGCGGATGTAAATAATTATTTCCAAAGCTAGAACTTGCATAATACACACGACTCGCCAGGAACTACTTAAGTACTTTAGTGCCATATAGACTGAATTAAGTCGTATTTTACAGTGACAAACTGAAAACAAAAGCATTGACATCAAATGACTTCCCAAGGCTATAGAGATAACATGTTGCAGAGCCAAGAATAAAATCCAGAATGCCCGACACAAGACTTTATGTGCTGCCACCTGTTTTCTTGGAACTGTCCAGTACCTCTATGAGAAGATATGATATATTCCCAAGTACATATCCTCCTTCTCTTCTTCACTAACCACCACACCTCAATGCATGATCCACCCCATACTTGTGTACATAGAGCCTTAAAGAGACATGCCAGTAAAATTTGTGAGAAAATGAGACAAACGCCCAGATGGAAGTACACATACCCTACATCCCAAAGTTTTAAGGAACAGGTAAATAAACTGTGTTTATTCTCTTAACCTGATTTTTAAAATACTCTCAAAAGAAGCTGCATGTCCAGATTTGCAGGATTCCAGGACTTCTCAGACCCCTTCACAACGATGTAATGATACAAAATAAGTCCACTACCTCTTTCTCTCCTCAAACTCTGGTTCGATCTTGCACCATTATGTTTTTTTTATTATGTTTTTATTATGGGTATGAGCAGACAATCTAAGTTTGAAAGACCCATCCACACTCCCCACGGTAGCCACCTTCAGTCTCAGGGATATGGCTATTGCTGGCCATCTGCCCTTATGATAACAGACCACAGAAAGGCTTGAGAAAGCTCTTCAAGTAGGTTCTAAGCCATTTGAAAGAGAAAGAAAGAGAGAACTCACCCATGGGAAGTACTATATAAATCTCAGCTATGATTACTCATCTCATGAAAATATAGGCAATAATATGACCATATGTGCAACTGAGACAGACGCCTATCCCTTAAAGTGGCAAGACAGCTCTGAGCGCCCATGCACAGCATTCCAACGTATTTTGGCAAGCCTAGGTTTCTGAGGTGTGGAAACACAATCGTCTAGTCCAGCTCTCCTCAGTTTTCATGTGTGAATTCAAACATACAGAGAAATAAATATGCAGCATCAAGTTGTAAGCAAATCCTTTAACTTTTGGTAAAGAAGATTAAGCAAAGAAAATGGCATGAGCGGATGTCACAAGCACATTCTCATGAAATAGACACAGCTGTGAGCCATATTAGTTTTTCTTCCATCATATATGCAATAAGTTGAAAAGAAGATAGATAATGTGTAAAAATCTAATAAATGAAGGGCAGGACTAACTAAACAGTATATGTAGAGAAAATAGAAAGGTCTGTTACTCATAATTATTTTCCCCAGTACTAGAAATTTCTTCAACGAGAACTTACTTCCTTGAATTTTGGGCTCATATTTTCTAGGAGAAATATTTTGAAATGTAATTATGAGTTGGGAGACTACGTATTAACCAATTTTCACTCAATAATAAATTATTAGTAATAAACCCATATCCAGATGGCCAAGAACTGGAAAGCATTGTTTAAAGGCATAGGTCTTCCCTGGATTGCAGAAAAGAAGGATCCCCTGTGCTTTGGAGGTCAGAGTCAGAAAATCAGAACAGACACAGAATTTCTGTAACTCAACTCAACTCAATTTCTGTAACAATTGTATTGTTAAAATTAAATAACCAACGTACACACAGATATCATTTTCAAATGGGCAGAAGATTTTAGCCAACATTTTTATAATGAGGATTAATAGCCAGCCAGTAAGCACAGGAATAGGTGACTAATGTCACCAGATAATTAGGGATAAGAAATCAAAATCACAATAAGATGCCGCCAAAACCCATTAGAGAAGCTAATAATAAAACAAAGAAGCATTGCAATTTATTAAAAATTAAATGTATATAGAATTATCAGGTGATCCATTAATTCTACTTCTAAGTTTGTAACCTAGATCATTGAAAATAGGTACTCAAATACCTGCAATCCATGTTCATAGAAGCATTATTCACAATAGTTAAGTGCTAAACTAACCCATGTCCTTCAATAGATGAATGGATCAACAAAATATGGTATACATATATACATAATGGAAGGTTATTCAGTTTTATAAGGAGGAACATTTGGACAATGTAGTAACATGGATGAATCTTGTAGAATTGTGCTAAACAAAATAACTCGTTTTTAAAAGGAATACACTGTCCAATAACATTTATATACAATATTTAAAGTGTGATAGAGATCTAAAGAGAATTGTCATAAGCGGAAACTTAAATGGCTGAGAAGCACATAAGGCAATAATCAACATTCTTAGCCATCAGGGAAATGTGAATCAAAACTACTTTGAGATTTCATCTTACATCAATAAAACAAATAGCAGCTCATGCTCGAGGGATGCAGAGTAAGGGGAGCACTGATCTATTGCTGGTGGGAATGCAAACTGGTACAGCCACCAGATGCACAGTGATGGAAATCAGTGTGACAGTTCCTCGGGAAAATGGTAATTGATCTACCTCATATATCATCATACTTGATTTACCAGCTCCATCACTTATGAAGGTCTGACTAGGTATGGCCCCATAGACTCATGTGTTTGAATGTTTGTCCCATAGAGAGTGACCTAATATTAGGAAGTGTTGGCCTTGTTGGAGTAGGTGTGGCCTTGTTAGAGGAAGTGTGTCACTGTGAGGGTGGGTTTGGAGGTCACATTTGCTCAAGCTATGCTCAATGTCTTACACAGTCTCCTTCTGTTGCCTGCAGATCAAGATAAGAACTCTCAGCTCCTTCTCCAGCACCATATCTGTCTGCATGTTGCCATGCTTCTTGCCATAATGAACTAAACCTCTGAAAACTGTAATCCAACTCCAAATAGAAGTTTTCCTTTATAAGAGTTGCTGTACTTCATAGCAAAAGAAATGTTAGCTAAGGCACACTCTTGGACATATATCCAAAGGACACTCTATCCTACCACAAGGAAACTTGCTCAACCATGTTCATTGTTGCTTTATTCATAATAGCCAGAAACTGGAAACAATCTAGATTTCCCTCAACAGAAGAATAGATAAAGAAAATGTGGTTCATTTACACAATGGAGTATTACTTGGCTATTTAAAAAATGACATGAAATTTACAGGTCAATGGATGGACCTAGAAAAAAAATCATCCTCGGTGTGGTAACACAGACCTAGAAAGACAAATAAGGTATATATTTATTTATGTATGTATATTAGCTGTTTGGACTTCAATAAGCAAGCTACAATCCTATAAAAAAGATATAGAGTAAAGGACTAGAGAAGAAAGATAGATTTCCCTAGAAATGGGAACTAGAATAAGTCCTTACGGATGAACTTAGGGAGTACTGGAATGGGAGGCTCAGACAGGGTCTGGAGGAAAGAGAGGAGTGAGAGAAGGAATATGCAGGGGCCAACTAAAACCAAGGGCTAGTATGCGGGGTAGTATGGAAACCTAATACAGTAGAAGTTTCCTATAATAAATACACATATGAAGATGATCTAAATGAAATATCCAAATAACAGGAAGACAGAACCCCAACTGGGCATCTATTATTACCAAAGGAAACTTCCAGTACCATAAATGGGTGACACCTAATAGAATTTTTGACTGAATGGGACCCCCAAAGGAATCCCCAAACCACCCAAGCTATTGCCAAAGCTATTAGTTGCCCTTTATAAATGAACAGTGAGGCCCTATTGTTGAAGACAACACCCATACAGCTCACTGAACACAAGAGAAGTTGAACTGGTGCCTACCTAGAGCCTCTGCCCCCTACTGATCAGTGTTCCTGGGAGGTACTTACCAGAAGAGAAAGGTAAACACCAACCCAGCTACAAGTCCTTCATTCTATAATGATGACCTGCCTGCAAGATTAGCTAATGAAATAATGGCACAAAACTTGTAGGAGTAACTAACCAATATCTGATTGAATACAAGGACCACTCCATGAGATGGAGCTTAGCCCCAACACTGCTTAGATAGCCAAGAATATTAGACTAGATAGATTAGAGACCTAAGGGAAAGCCAAACGCCGCTGTTCTGCTAACGAAACACAGCAATTAAATGACTACTAACAGCATTCTTTCCTTACCTGAGAGTCTTGCTCAGCGGTCATCAGAAAAGCTTCCTCCAGCAGCAGATGGGAACAAATGCTCATGGACAGACAGTGTACAGGGAGTGGGAAACCTTGGGACACTCTATCATAAATGGAATGTCTCCAACAAATCCCTCCCCTCAGGGCTCCAGGAACCCTGTAGAAAAGGAAGTGGAAAGCATGTAAGAACCAGAAGGGGTGAAGGACATCAAGGAAGCAAGACCTAAACACAGCAAGGCCAATGCACATATGAACTGCAGAGACTGTGGAAGCATGTCCAGGGTCTTGCCAGGTCTTCGCTAGATGGGATCCCAATAATGAGAGAATAAATGGACACAAGCTCCCATCCCTAACCCAGAAGCTATCTCCAACTGATAACAACTTGCAAATAAAAATTAGTTTTCTCCAACAGAGTCTCACTGGGGATACAACCCTTAAGGGTTGGTCCCATGCCCAGCAGGAGATGGCTAACACAAAATGAACTCAGGGGCATATTTGGAGGCTCCTTGTTCCATAATATTTATTCAGGGCATTTTTTTAACCAGACAAGTCCTTTGTGTATATAATATGGCTTCTCGTTTTGTGGTTTTTATAGGATTAATGTGTATACAAACATGAGTTGTTGTGAACATAACATGAAAGTCCTTGAGCCCACAGATCTCCAGAGAACCCAGGAATGTTAAGCACACAGGGTTGCATTTCCAGTGGGAAAGCTGAAAAACCTGCTCTTCCATCCAGAAAGAAGACAACTGGAAATGATTAACAGAAGACTGGTGAGCTGTGGTATCTGTTGAGCCAGGCCAGGCCATATCAAGCTCCTACAATCAAGACTGGAGCCAGCTAGTAATTTAAATGATCCTTGGAGGCAGAAGCTCCCCCAGGCTCTCACAAGCAAGACCACAGGTGGCTAATGGCCCAAATGACCCAGATGCGATCTGCATAACTTGGATTAGGCCAGATGCTTAGGCCCTTAAGCAAGTACAGGTAGCATTATCACCAGAACCCATCTTCTTGAAAGAAATGATATGTTGTATCCTGAGTTGAGTTTCAATGTAATTATGCCTCTTTGTACACTGGGGATTGTACACCAGGAAACCTTTTTTCCAAATTATACTTGGCTTAAACACATTGTGAATAAACCACCTGGTGTTAGACTCCTCGAAGTCTGATGCAGGTTGACAATCAATCTGCATCAAGTTTTCAATCTTATCTCTTCGGGCAGTTCACGTCCCTGTATGACATCTACAAGGAATCCTCAGTGTGTCTCTGTCTGTATGCTTTTTGCTCTTTTTTCTGGCTCTTTTTCTTCTGTTTGTTTGTTTGTTTTGTCCTATTCTCATTTGCTTATACTTGTTCTATCTTTTTTATATTTTTTATAATTATTATTTAGATGCCTGTTTGTTTTCTAACAAGAGTGTGGATTCAGAAAGGAGTGGAGGTGAGAAAGATCTCAGAGGAGTTGAGGGAAAGGAAACTTTAATCAGAATTTATTAATAGGGCATGAAAAAGCCCTATTTTTCAATAAAAGAAAAATAGAAAAAAGTTTACATTGTGAAGATGAAAGAGTTCTGGAGATGGGTGGTGTTGAAGGTTGCATACTGCTGTTAAGTATAAATAACGCCACTGAACTAAACATCTAAAGATAGTTTGGAAATGTTAAATTTTGTTATGTGTGCTCTACTACCATAAAACATTACTAACTATATAAATTATTATTCATAGTATGATTCTAATTTTCATTAATTCTATATAACTTGTATTTCTAATCATTTTTTAAAAAATAATATATAACCAATTGGTTGGTTGTTTCCTAGATAAGGCTATCTGTTCCCCTCTCAGCATTCTTTAGTTGCCTGTAGCTCTTTGCCTAAGCCTAGGGCCCCATAAGATGAACTCATTCCATGTCAGAATGCCATCCTAGTTCAGAGCTTGTCTAGGCAGCCATGTTGAGTCTTCACAGGGGTAGCTTCCCTGCATTCTAGGCAATGTAATCCCCCAGAAAGCTAACTGTGATGGAGCTTACAAACATTCTACACCCCTCTTCTGTAATATCCTTTCAGCTTTAGGAGTTGTGTGACAGTGCATCAAGTGATCAGCCCTGAAATTATGTACATACTAGTAACATTATATGGGACTAAGGAAGTTTTATTTATACATATAACACAACAAAGAAAATGAGGCTATAAATTTGAGGGAGTAGAAAAGAGGTACATGGGAGGAGTTGGGGTGAAGGAAAAGGGAGGGAGAAATGATATAATCATAATCTAATTTGAAAATATGTATATATATATATAATTTTTAAAGATAAAAATCATTGTCCTCCTCTCACTCTTAAAATAAAGCACAAAAAATATATATGGAGCCCATTTTGCATTGGCCAATTACTCTTAAAGTTTTAGATCTGCCTCTGGACTCTGGTTGATGTACCTAGTGTCATTCTATTGGAAAAAAAAATAACAATTTTCCCTCTCCCAGAAGGTATCACTTAGAAGCAGCTTCTAGGTTATGGGTGAAGCTTTGTCCAGCGTGAGCTTGTCCAGGATTATGAACGCAGTCCTAGTTTCTGTGAGTTCATACATGCACTAAGCCTTTGGGGCCTGGAAAACATTGTCGTCTTGAAGTCATCTGTCAGCACTGGCCCTTAGAATCTTTCCGCCTTCTCTCCTACGTAGTCCCCTGAACCTGGAGAAGAGGGAGAAAGAACATGAGATTTGGTGAATAAGGAGCAGAGGTTGGGAGGAGGAAAACATAGGAGGAGTTGGGGGAAGGAGAAGAATATGATCAAAGTGTATATGTGAACATTTTTTAAAACAATATATAATTTTTAAAGAAAAATATCTGAAAAAGAATTTAAAATATCATTTTCATACTTAAATTTAGTAAGATTATTGCATATTTTAGGTAATATTTGCTTCCCAATAATCAAGTTACTTCAAATATAAGCCATTGCTGAATTGTTTTTTCCATCCTTTAGAATATATAAACATGTACCCTATAAATAAATATATTTTAAATTAAAACGGAATTAAAATTAAAAATATAAAGTAAGATTACCTTTAAAATGTCTTAGGTTCTAGATATAATGTATCCATATTTATTTTAGTGTTTTGAAATGAATTTCAAAATCTTGGAATATACTCGTTGCTCTAGGAACAGATTTGCCCTGAGACTGTAAAACAGGTCACACTGTCCTTTGATTTGAGCAATTTGAAAATCGAAAGCATAGAGCAGAGCTTCTCAACCATGGGACAATTGATACTTGGGCTCCAATAATTGCTGCAATGCCGAAGCAGTCAGGGTCCCTTGGCCACACGAATTGCATGGCAGTCGTAAGAAAAGTGGAATGAATCTTGTGAAAGACAGTGTTTAAAAGGGGAAAACTGACATCCCTTGGACAAAGATCATGCTTATGCTAGATATGCATACGGATAAAACGTTGACTCCATGAAGAAAATTACTGGTGGAAGTAGGGAGATCAGTTACTGGAAATGTTCAAGTGATTTGGTACCTTGCTAACACTGATTTCTCCAGGGCGGAAGAAGGCTGTTTCCTTTAAGACAAAAATAACTTCTTTGGTGTCACTTCTATGTTTTGTTAGGATGTGCATGAGCGTGCATGTGTGTGTGTGTAAGTGTGTTTGTTTATTTATACCATAAAGAGGCTTATTGTGAGGAATTGGCTTGTGCTATTATAGAGACAGAAAATTCCCACAATGAGCCAAGTGTATGCAAAAGACACAGAAAAACCAATGATATATTCCCATCTATGTCTTCGGAACTGAGGAACAGAGGGATCCATGGTTTACATCCTAGTCTAAGCACAATGTGTGTCCCTGGAGCAGGCAGAAGATTTGCTGCTCTTCCATAGACCCAGCTTCAATTCCCAGCACCATAGCAGCTTACACCTTCTGTAACTCCAGTTCCAGGGATTCTGATGCCTTCCTTTGGACTCTGTGGGCTGAAAACATGTGCACAGTATACAGACAAACATTCAGACAAAACACTCACACACATAAAATAAAATAAAACTGACAAAGATACCTAGAGGGTTAGTATACAATTTCAAAGACTTATGGTACTAAAAGTCTGGACTAGTCCTGGATCAGGGAAGTGGTAAATGACTAATTTGCCCAAAAGAGTCCCATTTTACCACTGAAAGACCAAAATGTGGGGAATACGCTCAGTCCTGGGCATGTTAGGGTGTTTGGTGACTCTGTATCTAGCAGGATCTGTATCCATGGGAAAGCTGGTAGAAATGTATCAATCCCAACTCCAGACTTAGTGAGTCAGAAACACTGAAGGAGAAGCCCAGCAATGTGTGCCTTAATAGTCTGATACATGCTGAAATATAATGAAAAATACTGTCTCTGAGGGCTATTCTTGGTTGCCAACTTGACTACATTTGAAATTAACTAAAGGTCACGTGGCTAGGTACACCTGTGAGAGATTTTTTTCTTAATTAAATCATTTGAGGGAAAAAAGGGGAAGACCCACTTTTTAATTTTTTTGTTTTTATTGAGCTATATATTTTTCTCTGCTTCCTTTCCTTCCTCTCCCCCCACTTCTACCCTCTCCCATGGTCCCCATGCTCCCAATTTACTCAAAAGATCTTGTCTTTTTCTACTTCCCATGTAGATTAGAACCATGTATGTCTCTATTGGGGTCCCCATTGTTGTCTATGTTCTCTGGGATTCTAAATTGTAGGCTGGATTTTCTTTGTTTTTTGTCTAAAAACCATGTCTGAGTGAGGACATATTATATTTGTCTTTCTGGGTCTGGGTTACCTCCCTCAATATGATGTTTTCTATATCCATCCATTTGCCTGAAAATTTCAAGATGTCATTTTTTTCTGCTGCGTAGTACTCCATTGTGTAAATCTACCACATTTTCCTTATCCATTCTTCAGTCAAGGAGCATTTAGGTTGTCTCCAGGTTCTAGTTATATACAAACAATGCTGCTATGAACATAGTTGAGCAGATGTTCTTATGGTATGTTTGAGCAGCCTTTTGGTATATACGCAAAAGTGGTATTGCTGGGTCTTGAGGAAGGTTGTTTCCTAATTTTCTGAGAAATCATCCTACTGATATCCAAACGGGCTGTACCAGTTTGCACTCCCACCAGCAATGCAGGAGTGTTGCCTTTACCTCACATCCTCTCCAGCATAAGCTGTCATCAGTGTTTTTTATCTTGGCTATTCTTACAGGTGTAAGATGAAATCTCAGAGTTCTTTTGATTTGCATTTCTCTGATGGCTAAGGATGTTGAGCATTTCCTTAAGTGTTTTTCAACCATTTTAGATTTCTCTGTTAAGAGTTAGCTGTTTAGGTCTGTACCCCACTTTTTAAATTGGATTATTTGTTCTTTTGATGACCAGTTTCTTGAGTTCTTAGTATATTTTGGAGATCATCCCTCTGTCCAATTTGCAGTTGGCCAAGATCTTTTCCCATTCTGTAGGTTGTCATTGTCTTGTTGACCATGTCCTTTGCTTTACAGAAGCTTCTCCTTTTCAGGAGGTCCAGTTTATTAACTTTTCTCTCAGTGTCTGTGCTACTGGGGTTATATTTAGGAAGTGGTCTCCTATGCCAATGCGTTCAAGTGTACTTCCCACTTTCTCTTCTATAAGGTTCAGTGTGGTTGTTTTTATGTTGAGGTCTTTGATCCATTTGGAGTTGAGTTTTGTGCATGGCAATAGATATGGATCTATTTTCAGTCTTCTACATGTTGATATCCAGTTATGCCAGCACCATCTGTTGAATATACTTTCTTTTTTCCATTTTATATTTTTGCTCCGTTGTCAAAAATCAGGTGTTCGTGGGTGTGTGGATTGATATCTGGGTGGCAAGACCTACTTTTAATTCAGATCTTTTGAGGTGGGAAGATACACCTTTAATCTGGAGCACATCTTCTGCTGGCATCCTATATAAAGGACATGGAAGAAGGAGGCTTGCTCTCTTTACCTGTATGCTCTCCGGTAGCAAGTCCACTTCTTCACTAGCAGTGGAGCCTACTTCTTTAGTTTTCCAGTGTATACTGAAGATCAGCTAAGACATCCACTCTCATGGACTGAGCAACTACTGATTTCTTGGACCTTCTGTTGGTAGACAGCCATTGTTGGACTAGCTGTATCATAGCCTGTAAGCCACTCTAATAAATCCCCTTTATATGTGTGTGTGTGTGTATGTGTATATGTGTGTATATATATATATGTGTGTGTATGTATATATGTGTGTATAGTGTGTAATATATTTATGTATTTGTTTCTCTATTATTTATTCTATAAATTCTGTTTCTCTAAAGAACTGTAACTAATATACTGTCTAAAATGTATCATTGTGATGGCCTAGAAAAAATATTCAGTTTGTTGTTCAGGATAATTTCTAGATGTCTTTTTCTCTAATCCTCCGAATGAAACATGTTACTGAGAGGAAGCATGTTGCCTTTGTATCATTTTGTTTTCTCTTTCCAAATTTTATGTTATTATTAGGTCAAAGCTTCATATGAAATGAATTAATGCATTAGTTAACTATTTATTGAATACCGACTGTGCTTTTCCTATGCTTCCTACCACATTACGCTAATTTTTTCCTATCTAAAGTTTGACAATTGTAATATCTATAAATTAGAAGTAACTCATGTTGATTAATGAATGATATAGCATTTTGGATGGAATTTTGTATATTCCTATCAGCTAAAAATAAATGCCTATGTTACCACTGTCAACACTGCATCCTTTTCTATAAGGTCGAGCTTAGAATAGAAGCCAAGCATGGTAATACATGCTATAGCAATTGGGAGGCTGACGCAGGAGGATTGTCAGAAGTTCAAGGTCAGTCTGGGCTATAGAGACACTACCATGTCCAAGAGTAATACTACAAAGCAAGACCTTCTTTCTGAGGAAAAAAAAAAGTTTATAATAGAAAGTGTGGAATAGATATACATGCATATGGGTGTGTGTGAAATTTTTGATAAAATTAGATCATTGTAAATTGTATGTCTAAGTTTTGACCTACATAGCTGCAAAATACATGATGAAAATTGCAAGAGGATGTATGGTATTGCACAACTTAGCAGGATAGGGGATGCTAGAACTGGAGTCCTCACTGCAAGTAAAGGAAGAACAAAAAAACAGCGACAATTATCTGCTAAAGAAATAAGAAGAAAACTAGCATTGGAACACATAGAAAGGACTTCATATAATGTAAGTTACCACTGTAGTTACTGGTTGGTAAGCAAGTCTCATTTACTGGCCCTTGCCTGAGTTAGAGTGCTGATTAAACCGGAATACAGTGTCCCCACCTCCAAACACTTATATTGAATTCAGGATCAAGATGGGTAGTTGGTATTTGGGCAATACATACAATTATGCAAAGTCCATTGATCTTTATTTTTAAGGCATATACTACAAGTAAAGAATGATAAGGAGTGAATGGGCATAACGTGTACTAGGATATAGCTAAGTGAAAAGTTCTGTGTGCCCATTTCAATGAGTTTGTTGTTACTAAGCCTAATAAAAGAGGAACACAGCAAGAACACATTTTCAACTTCTTCATAATGAAAGTGAATGCAGAATGAGACTGAGAGTGCAACATGCTTGATCCTATCCAATATTTTCAATTATCTCTATTAAATTATGTTGTAAGTCTGGTTGATTAGCAATACATTAACTCATTAACTTTGAGTGTCTAATCACCTAGTACTCTCTAAGAATGGCATCTCAGTGCCCTCATTTATATGCATTTGATTTAGTCAAACAGGCTTTCCAGAGAGAAAAAATAAAACTCACAATCAAACAAAAGTGCTAGGAAGACAATACCGTAATAGTTCTTAAGAACAATATCACAATTATGCCTTCAAATTCCGACAGCATAAATCCAAACCTACTTTAGGCAGGAACTTGTAAAAATAACAGGCAGATGGTATGTGGAAATTCATGCAGCTTTTTTTTTAACAAAAAAAAAGCAATAATATTGTGCTTTGTGTTGAACGAACGAGTTTCTCCCTTGAAAGGAATTCGGGTCTCAAGACTTAAGCCCTGTCCCTTTAGTGTGGTGTACTTTTTGCATTACCCATAAGGGTAGGTGCAGACAGTCATGCTGTAGGGGGGTTTCTGATGTCACCTGCCTCACCCCTTTACGTCCTGTGGGAAAGAAATGGGCCATCCAAGACAACTGGCACTTCCTGCCCCGCTTTAGACCCTGTGGTGGGCCACAAAAGCTAAGCTGAACCTCATCACTCCTCCATGTACTGATTAATGAAGTCAGTGCTAAGAGAATACAGACATTTATTCACTTAGTGAAGAATTTTACTTATGCTCTCGCCCCATTTTCAACCCTTCTGACGTCTCATGTACACCTAAGAACAACACCAGATATTAACTGTGAAGCTACAAGTGTTATTGATAACACATTGAGATAAAACTCATACCATATAATTCATTCACATAAAGCATGTAATTCAATGATTTTAATATATCCAGTCATGCAACTGTCACTACAATTAATTTAGAGCCTTTTTGTCATCCACAAAATAAATATAGACCAAAGATAATTCAAAATCTGACTCATACTGTATATTCATCGACAACTCACCTAACCTTTGTTAATATGCTGAAAATACATGTGTGAAAGTCACAAGAATAAAAAAGAAACTCTGAAGGCCTGCATTCAATCCTTAGTACTGGGAGAAAAAGAGGGAGTATTTTATATGTAAAGACATGTCACTTACAGATACCTTATATAAATGTGATCTTATATGGTATTTTGTGTCTGGCTTCCCTCGTTTACTACAGTGTTTCTAAGGTTTATCAATATTGCAGCATCTGTCAGTACTTCATTCATTTTTATATCCAAACAAAACTCTCTGGTGTGCTTATATGGAGATTTTTTTATTTGCCAATAGATGGGTATTTGCACTGTTTGCACCTTTGACTATTATAAACAATACTAAGATGAATGTGTGTACAAATTTATATGTGGATCTATAGGTTCAGCAACTTTCTTGGATATACATCTATAAATTAAATTGTGACAAATCAAATGGTAATTCAATGTTTAAATCTTGAAGGTCTTCCATGCTCTTTTCAAAAGTAGTCGCATCAGTTTATAAACCTGTTAGTAATACATGAAGACTTCAATTTCTCTACATCTGCACCCAAAGTGTTAGTATGTGACTTTTAAAAATAGTCACTTTTTAAGGTATTGATGTGAAAGTTCATTTTTGTTTTGATTAACATTTATTTTATGAATACTAGTTTTGAGCATCTTTTCATGTGCTTATTGACCATTTGTGTATGTTCATTGCAGATTCTTTCAGTTCCTTTGCCTACTTTTAATTAATTTCTACTTTAACTACTGAATTTAATGTTCTTTATATATTGTGAATGTGTGTCCTTTATCAGACATATAATCTGAAGTAATATTATTGTATTCTATGATTAGTCTTTTCTTTTCAGTATTATTTTATACAGAGTGTCACTATGTAGCCCTGACTTGACTGGAACTTTCTATGTAAATAATGCTGACTTCAAACTCAGAGATTCACCTGCCCCAACCCCTGTCCTTGCCTCTGCTTTCTAAGCGCTTAAATAAAGTCATGTACCACTATACCCACTATTTTCTGATTATCTTAATGTTTCATATGAACCCCAAAAGTTTGCAATGTTGAAGTCTAATTTATCTACTTTGTTGCTGCTGCTCGTATTTTTAGTGTCATACCAAAGAATCCACTGCCAGAGTCAGTCAGGGTTTGAAGATTTTCTAGTTTGAATTTAAACATCTCTGTCTTTGATGCATTTTTAATCTAAGTTTGTATATTGTGTAAGATGGAGGTCCAACTTTTCCTTTTCCAGATGGTTCTCCAGTTGCCTGGGCACCATTTACTGAACAAAATACACTTCATCCTCATTTAAAGGTTTTGGGATAAGTTTGTCAAAAACTGACTGGTTGGACATGGTTACATGTGACTATAATCTCAGCACTTGGAAGGTAGAGGCAGAGGAAAGAGAGCTCTACTACATACTGAGTGAATTCAAAGCCAAATAAACAAAACTGTGACTGGAAAGATGGGTCAGTGGTTAAGAGCACTTGCTGCTCTTCCAGAGGACCCAGGACATCAGTTTCAAATACCCATGTGGCAGCTAACAACTGTCTGTATCTCCAGTTGCATGGTATCTGATGTCTTTTCATGGCCTTCGTGGGTATAAGGAACACATGTGGTTGATGTGGGAGTCCCTTCTGTGTGCTGTGATTACCGTTAATGAATAAAAAAACTGTCTTAGCCTGTTGATAGGGCAGAACTTAGGTAGGCAGAGAAAACTGGACCGAATGAATGCTGGGAGGAAGAAGGCAGAGCTAGAGAGACACCATGGAGCCGCCAGAGACAGACATGCCGAATCTTTGCCAGTAAGCCACTGCCACGTGGCGATATACAGATTAATAAAAATGGGTTAAATTAATATAAGAACTAGCCAATAAAAAGTTAGAGCTAATGGGCCAATCAGTGTTTTAATTAATATAGTTTCTGTGTGGTTATTTTTGGTATAAGCTAGCCGGGCGGCCGGGAAGAACAAGAAGCCCTCTCCTCCAACATGTGGTGTGCAGATACACTTGCAGGCCAACACTCACATAAAAATAAATATTAAAATACTTTCCAAATAGAAAATAAATTAATTAAATAAGCCGACTACAGGCTCTTCCACATTTCTTTCTAAATTCAGTTCTATTCCATGAATATTATGCTTGTAACATACTGGTTTTAATATTTTAACTTTGTAGTAAGTCCTACAATTTTAAAGTATGAGTCGTCTACTTTTATCTTACTTTTCAAGGTAATGTTGGCTATTCAGAGCAAATCAAGCCTTGTAATTCCTTGTAAATTTTATAATCAACATTTGAAATTCTACTAAGAACTTAGCTCAAATTCTAACAGTATAGAGTCACTTATTTAGCCATGATAAAAAGTTCACTGAGCATTTGCCACTTAGTAGTGATACACCACTAAATACAACACAGTATACGTCTTTGGATAATGTATTGCTCTTTAGTCACTAAGGAATATTTATTATGAGAGAACCAAATAAGATATGGCATGTAAAATAAGAGTCTAATTTATTCCAACACATAGCTTCAAATAGGTTGGTACTCAGTTCTCTCCCAAGGGTCATCAGGAGAAAAAAAAAAGAATGAAGATGTATGATGTAACAGTAAAGGACCACCAGCTTCAATAGAACAAAGGCTCCTGATTCGTGCTTACTTCACATAATGTATAAAAAAATATACATCCACATATAAATACTTAATGCTTGGGACTACTGTACTCTATTAAGTACAACAGTGCATAGCATGTATAAAAAACAGAAAGAAAGAGAACAGAATAAAGAACATATATTCTGAGTTGTCATTATACACTGTGCTGTATGCAGCCATATGCCTTGGCTTAGTTTCATAAAATATAAGAAGAGCTTCCTGTTCCTGGAGCACCACCTGTATTCTAGTTAGGGAGAGAAATGTGGAGCACCGTGGAGTTGAAAAACACATGCCCTCTGTTAATGCTGTCGACTTTACAGGCTTTAGGCTAACTAAAGAGACAATGTCTAAGTGTGTCTTGGATGGTTTACTCAGATTAAGATAATTGAGATGGAAAGAGCCACCCTAAGTATGAGGGCTAGGTACCACCCTGAGGGATAGAATACTGAACTACATAAAAAGGAAAAGGTGTGCATTCATCCTTTGCTTCTTGACCCCCAACACAATGGACCAGCTGCCTCAATCTCCTGCTACTGAGTCCTTCCACCCCAGTACACATGATGTACTGAATCCTTGAACTGTAAGCCAAAATACAAGTTTCCTTCCTTAAGTTGATTTTGTCAAGACAACTAATGCATTACTGCATTAATCAAGGTTCTAAACAGCGTTTAGATTCTCCTCTGTATGCTGTGATTACTATTGATTAATAAAGAAACTGCTTTGGACCTATAACAAGGCACAATTTAGCTAGGCCTGGAAAGCTAAGGTGAATGCTGGGAGAAAGAAGACGAAGTCAGGGAGAAGCCATGTAGCCCTGCCGGAGACAAATACCAGAACTTTACCCGGTAGACCACAGCCATGTGGCAATACACAGATTAATAGAAATGGGTTAATGTAAAAGTTAGCCAATCCAACCAGATTCTCTGAATGTGGCCGGATTCTCTGAATGTGGCTGGCCGGAGTCTTTCTGAAAAGCCATTGACAATGGCATTGGGACTTGTTTCCTCTGCATATACTGGATTTTGCAGATCCAGTCCGTCTGGACACTCACCTTCCTGGACCTGGAGGGAGGCGGGAGGAACCTGAACTTCCCACGGGGCAGGAAACCCTGACTGCTCTTAGGGATGGAGAGGGAGGAGGAGAGGGAGTGGGGGGAGTGGGAGGGTGGTGGGAGGAGGGGCGGAAATGGAAACTTGTGTAATTTAATAAAATTACAAAAAAAAAGAGTTAGCCAATAAGAATCTAGAGCTAATGGATCAAGCAGTGATTTAATTAATACAGTTTCTGTGTTGTTATTTTGGGAGTCTGGGTGGCCGAGAATCGAACAAGAGGCTTCTTACAACAGTGCTGGGACTATTAAAGACTATGGGGACATTTGAAGTCATATTAAATGCATTTTGCATCATAAGATAGATACATTTGGGGAGTTTGAAGAATCTTTATGAGGTGGTTCCTTGTTGAACAGAGTGTATCACTAAAGGCAGGCATTGAGGTTTGAAAGCTGTGTAAAATTGTATAGTCTAGATTTTAAGTGTGACAGTCCAAAGAAGAAGATACTCAATAATACCAGAAAGTGGAAGAAAGGCAATGGGACATTGGCTATGGCTATATGAATTCACATTCAATAATATACAGAATTCTAGTTGTAGACAAATGGGGCTCCTATACAGCAGAGAGTTATCAATAAGCATGGTGGTATTATTAAATAAGAGTGATCTCATACTAAACAATCTCTTCCAAGTCAGACTTTGTTAGAAACAAAGGTTCTGTTTTGTACTACATCTGTTTTATTGTCAATTGCTTCAAGGCTTGGTTAGGACACTGTGAAAGTAATAATCAAATTGTACGACTTTCTCTTTGAAATCCACATATGAAACTTAGGCACAGAGAGAATGCTAAGGAAGACCGTCCATGTTTCCATGCTATACCAGTATCTGGCGTTGTTAGAAAATTTGAATAATAAAGTATCCAGAAAATCTACTTTACGTTTGAGAAGGGGTTTAAGAACACAAACTTTGGAGTCAAAATTCTCAAGTTTGAATCCTAGCTCATCATCAGCTGTATGACCTTGAGCACATTATTTTACTTCTTGTTGACTCTGTTACTTCTCCTATAAAATTTAGTAGGTTGGCATGAAAGGTAAATGGACCGATGAATATAAATTGTTCAATATAGCATCTGGCATGTTGCAAATAGTGTGTCAGTTTTAGCATTATCATTGGACAGATTCTGCATGTGAATCTACTGAATAAGTGATGGACTGTGTTGCATAAAGTGACAACCATTCATTCCTGTAGAGATTCAGACGATTTTCTTGCTCACTGACAGTATTAATTGATGCTGCCAAAGAAGGTGAGGTTGGGTCAGATAAGTAATTAGTACTCACTGCGGAAATATATTCCAGTCTCTAATGAATGAGTAGGTTCATTATTCTTCTTAGTTCAGATAGTAAGTAAATCCAGGCAGTCCATTCTTTACTTAGATAGAATCTAGAAACTTGAACCAATCTTCAAATACTGTTGGTTTGGTACTTAAGTCAGGGACTGTTTTACATTAAATTGGTAACCTGTTATTCTATCAAGTGATATTGCCATTATTATTAAAAAAGGAATATACTTTATAGTTCAGGTATCAAAAATGATTTATTTCATATACTCTTAGTATTCATATTCCATCAGTCATTTTTTCTCTTCCTCTGGCAACTTTGCATGTCACAGTAACACTCAGAAATATCAAAATATAAAGCTTTTTATTAAATGAATTTTTGTGTGTGCCTGTATGGTTTCCTTTGAAAAATTGATGAACTAGGTCCCATATAGCCTCAATGCGTCCATGTCGCTGATTTAAAAAAAAAGTTTGTGATAAAAACGTTTAAAAGATTCTTAGATGTCAAGTTTCTAAACAGAAGTAATATTAGTAATAGCCAAAAGATTTTAAGAGCCTACTCTTATGTCTGGCTCAGAACTGCATGCATATTTCATTTGATTCTCACAATAACCCCATGAGATAGATATTATGATCTCCACTTGGCATTTGTGGAAACTGAAGCAGAAAGAGGTTAAACAAATTTGTCAAGGTCACAGGGCTAGAAAGTGATAGAGTTGAGACTGAAGCCCAGTATCTTCCTATGCTACACTCTGTCAACAGTGTTCTCCCCTTCTATTTGGTGAGATCCTGGCTAAGTATACTCCACCTTATTACTAGGAAGATGGGGAAAATGTGGCACATAGGGTCAGTGTTAGCCTTTCTTAAGAAAAAAAAATATAGCTAGTCTTTTCCTACCGAATTTTTTACTTCTTCAGACAGATATGTATCAAGAGTCTGAAATAGTCACTCATTTCAAAAGTGTACTAAGGCCCTCATTTCAAAAGTTTTCCTTTCTGCTAACTTCTCTCTTTTGTCCTTCACTGCTCATTTCAAGCCCCTCTACCCATAATGGATTCTGAGCCCTAATTCAACTCTCACACCTCTAACCACTGGCTGCTGTACAAACCCTCAGCACCCCCTTTTGAATTTAGTACCCTAACAAAACAGCATAGATGAACACATACACAGTATATTTAGAATATACTAAATGCATATGAATATTTGCATCCTCAGTTAAAAAAGTGAAGAAGAGTTCGTTCTCAATTCTAGGCAGAAAACACTGAGCACAAATAGAGGAGAGAACCACCCCTAGGGTGGAGCTGTGGTTAGGTTCATAGATGCTTGCTTTGAGTCTCATGATCTGTGTGAGTTAGTACACGTGATTTGACTTCTTTCAATCACATCTGTCACACGGGAAAGAAAACAACAAAACTTCCACAATGCTTGTATGAGAGTTCAATGAATTAAATATAAATTACTTGACACAGAATTTGATGTATATAAACACACAATGAGAGACAGTCTTGCCCTGAAGTCATATAATGAGGTGCCCATCAATCCTTCTCAGGAGCATACTTAGCTTTGAGGAAGGCACAACCTAGAGGAGGCAAACAGCAATTGATGGAGTACAGACACCATCCCCTGGTCAGCACTTGACCAAAAAGAAGTGTTTGCTCATTACTAAGACAGTTAGAAAGGGACCCCAGGATGTGCACTGGTTCAGTTCTTAAACTCACACTACCTCTAAAAGACAGAGAAAAATGTCACACCCCAGGATACCTCTCTCCAATAGCCATAGTGCAAATGTGTTGGGATAGCAGATCACTTAGCACTATGGCTATCACTGACTAGACATGCAAAGCTCCCAACATCCCTGAGTATTTCTGTGAGTGTTCTGATCCATGGAAGCCTCCCCTCTCCTTTACACATAGTTCAGGCACTTCCTTGTTCTGCCTTCAGTGTTTAGCTTACAGGGAAAGGTATAATGATTGTTCCGTCTCTTTAAGAGACAAGCCATGCCCACTCCCTCCCCCATCCACTGAGGCAGGCTGATCTTCAGCTTCTGGCCTGAGCTCACTCTCCATCTTCCTCTCCTTCCCCTGCTTCTATCTCTCTCTTCTCCCTCTCCTCTCCTCTCATCCTCTCCCCTCCCCTTCTCCCCCTCTCTCTCCCCCCTCTCTCTGCTCTTCTCCCCTTCTCCCTTTCCTCTCCATAACCCCCTGAATAAATATCTAACCTCGCTCTGCATGTGCCTATCCATGTCTCTGTCTCTTGCCCGCCTGTCATGTGTCTCCCTGCCCTGGACCAGCCACCACTCGGGGACTGGCAGCCATCTCTGCCTGGGACTGGCTGCTCCCAGGGCTCGCTGCCTGCCACCACATGACCCACTATCACCGCTTGGGAACCTACAGCATTTCTGCTGCCTACTGCCACCGGGGATCCTGCAGCATTTTTAATTTTTCCATAACAAAAGGAAAGTGCCATTGACTACATCTCATTCCTAATACTCTGACCCTCACCCTTTGAAGACCATGATTAGCACTCCATTTTCAATTATTAATTTTCACTGCAAGGTTAATTAATCTTTTGTATGGTAAATCTTGGAAGCATAAAACATCTTTAATGCCAAACACTGAAAGCAAATCAGAGGAAATATAAACTCCAAAAATCTGACAGTCACTGGTAAAGTAGGACTCCATCCAAAGTCTGGGCATGGCTAATGCTGCAGGAACTTGTCCTACTTCAAGTACATTTAAAATGACAATTGCTTCACTGTGAGCAGCTGCTGTACACCTTTTGCATCACACGTTCAAATAATAAGAAAACCACTCGCCTGTTTCTATGCTATAAAGGCTGACTTGTCTGAACACTCTGGATGGCAGAAGCCTCAGGGATCCTGGAGAGATGCAGTTGTTTGCTGATTGGCATTTCATCTAAGTATTAAGGACATCCGCTGAAGAAAAGATGTTAGATTTCACTTCAACTGGCAACTAAACAAAGATCTCTCAAGGTTGAAGCTTTTTCTATAGCTGTCCCCTGTCCTCTTGCCTTCTGTCCTTTAGCCTGTAACTCACCAAAGCTGGCCTTTGGGGAAAACAAGCCTAACCTTCCTGCTGCAAAGAATAACTTTCTCCTGATACACCTCCTGTTTCCAGCTCAGAGAGAAGGAAGTTGTCTCATGGAAGAGGTAGTTGTGAGTTGAAGCTCGCTTCCTACAACACCATCTCCATTCCACACCACCTCCCTACATCTGTATCATCCCTTAACGGCAGGAACAACTAAGATAAATTTGGTTTTGCTCTTGTCAGCTCATTTAGGTCCTAACATGGGGCCCAATTTGCCCCTTCAGCAACACTCTCTTGGTCAGCTGTGCTGTAAATTCTTCAAGCCTGGGTTATCTTCTGTTACAACAGTGATCATCCCCACTACTCAATAGCTCACACCAACCTTTGATCAGACCCTGTTAGGTGATAACAACAAATAAGACAGTATTACAGAGATTAACCAAGAAAAAATAAATTAATATACTTCACTAGAATATTACTGGTTATACCAGAAACTTAATGGAGTCCCTCAATATCTTTAGGGACATAATTTAAAGATTAATATATTTAGCATTAGCTCACATGCTATGGCAACTGCCCTAGAATCGTTTCTGTAGCTGTGATAAAATACCCTGACAAAGGGCAACACAGGGGAGAAAAGGTTTATTTTGGTTCACAATTCCAGGCTGTTGTCCATCAATGTATAGATGTCAAAACAGGAACATGAAGCAGTTAATCACATCACAGTCAAGAGCAGAGAGAAATGAGTGTGTGCATGCTTAATACTCAACTATCTTTCTCTACTATTCTATAATTCAGAGCCCAAACACAGGGAAGGATGCAACCCACATTCAGGCTGGGTATTCCCACATCAGTAAGGCAATCAAGCTAATCCCCCTTAGACATGCCTCCAGGCCGAACTAATCTGTACAATCCCTCACTGACACCCTTTTGCCAGGTGAGTTGTGGTTGTGTCTAGTTGACAATTAAACCTAACCATCACAGGGGCCAATAAATACTCCCTATTTTAACTTAAATAAAGAAAACTAAATTTTTAGGTTTTCCTAGTAATTGACAGCCACATATACCTGGTGGCTACTGGACTGGAGAGTGCAGATTGGAAGGTTTTCATCACAGAAATACACAGTGAATGACACTGTACTAGAGCAGCAGTTCTCAACCTGTGGTTCATGGCCCCTTTGATGGCTGAATAACCCTTTCGCAAAGGTTCCCTAAGATCATTGGAAAACACAGATCTTTACATTGTGATTCATAACATCGCAAAATTACAGTTATGAAGTAGCAACGAAAAATAATTTTGGTCACCACAGCATGATAAACTGTACTAAAGGGTCACAACGTTAGGATGTCGAGAACCACTGCTCTAGAGAATGACTTCAACATTGGCTTTTCAGGCCGTGTGATGGGGTAGTAAGAGTAACCAGAGAGATCATTATGAATCTTTTTCGCAATATCTTCTGCTTGTACAGAATTTTCTCTCTGTTATTACTGCCCAAAGAGACTCAAGCTTTGCCAAAAAAAAATCATTTTATGACATCCTCGGACTCAGGTGATGTATAACATCTAGAAATAGTGGGAAGAGCCTTCCACTGAGTTCCTACTTTAATTATATGAACAATCATAAAGCCACTATGGTTCTACCTGGAGTTTACAAAACCAATAAAAAGTAGTCCCTGCCAAAGCATAAGACCAGAAAGCTTGAGAAACTTGTTGCCATCAGGAGGCTACCACATCACTGTTGTCAGACTACCTTGCCTCAAACAGACAATGATTGTCTCGAAGGTTCTTTGTCTCTAGGGAAAACTTGGGTGCAACCAGTAAACCTCATGTCCTAAGGAGTAAGGTGGCTATGGACAATTAAGACAGATTTCCAGCCAGAAAGAATGAAATCATCAAGGTGTTATGGTCAACCCTTGGTTGACAAACTAGATATTAAGTTCAGTGAAATACTTCATATAAGACGATCAAGGATCAGAGTATCTCCAAATGGTTAACACCACCTCAAATTTCAACCATTTCCATAACTGGTTTAGCAACCTCTTACCAGTCTCTACACTAACATTTTTCCCATTATCTCTTATAAGAGAGCAAACCATACCAATCAAAACTACAAAAATGTATGCTTACTATGTTATAAACACTATTATTGGTATATAAAAATGAACAGCAATATACAATATACAATATACCCTTAGCATATATAAATTAAAAAGTTCACATTAGACGTTTGATAGAACAATAATAGATCATTCTAATTATATTTATCCCATTTAGTCCTCAAAGGAATATCAGGGCTATAATTATAATGCTATAGCCATTTTAAATCAGGGAAACTGAGACACAAAGATGCTAAGATACTTGAAGAATATCACAGAGCTAGAGAGTAATAAAAGAAGTATTTAAACCTAAATTAATTTCCACCACTGAATGAATAAATGAATGAATTATGGCAGATAAAAACTCTGCCTGTCATATAGTCCCATTTGTTGTATCAAGTGTGAGCTACCACTGATTTCTCGTGAGTCTTATCTCAAGGTATCTGTGAGCTCCTGGAGACAAGATCCACACGTCACTTCTTTTTCTTCCCACAAGTTCATTTCCCAGTGTTGAGCACAGATTTAGTATTCAGTAAGCATTTGTTAATTAATTCAGTGCCCTGTTGAGAAGGGGATTTCCAGTCTAAGCCTGATGATTGGTTTCTGTCTTGACTTCTCACCTTATACATCATCTCTTGTTCCATCTCAAAACACGGTAAGCAGAAGGCTAAGTAAATATTGACACTGACTATACAACCTTGAAGAGTCACGCTTCCAGGGAGAGAGTGGTGGCCACTTTTCACTCCCATGGGGAGAATTATTTTATTTCTATTGTTTAGAATTGCTAAGAAATCACCACAAAAAGGTGAAACACATTGCAATCATCTGAGGAGCTCTAATAAAAAATATCAATGAACAAATATGACCCAACATTACCTGAGTCAAAACTGGAAACCAGAGGAGAACTTGTGGGAGTCGGTTCTCCCATTCTACCATGTGTGTCACAGAGTTGGAATTTAGGTGAGTACTTTTCTCCACTGAGTCATCTCCTTACCCTTCCTCAGTACATAGTTAACCTAATAACAGCAACGGCAAAGAAGTTCAAAGGCATAAAGAAGAATACAAGGGGATAGTGTCCCTGAAGAGTCCTTGACAAGCACGTAGGACTGGGGCAAATGCTTCAGTTATCTTCCTGTGCATCACAACTGACAGGGCTGCTCTGCTGAAATTAAGCCCAAAGAAGCTCAATGTACTATCATATTAGAAAGCATCCCCAAGGCTCAACATCACTAACTAATGCAGAGATGCATCAAAAGGCCTTTGTTTAGTGGTTAATGTAGCGATTACATTTCAATGAAAAGTGACATCTCAAAATTTAATACTGTTCCACAAATGAGGGAGAGAGTTCATCACCGTGTTCTGTTTCTCAGATGATTGCCTCAGAAGAAGACTCCAGCAGAACACCATGTCTCTGGGAACGAACTATTAACAATTAATAGAATATTGATGTCAAAGAACATTTTAATGCATAGAGTCCAAGCTTGTTAAATCATGGGAGGAAAAAAATGAGGCTTTTACATAGAAGTTAACTGAAAATTCCAAATTGAGTGATAGATAGGACTTAAAACATAGGTCTTCTAATACTCAGGCAAGTGTCCTTCTAGGACCATAACTTGAGATGGATGGATGGATGGATGGGTGGATGGATGGATGGATGGATGAATAAATACATACATACATACATACATACATAGACTGAGGTATAGGAAAAATACTTTGATGTGATTTTTTTCGTTCACCTGAACCCTGCTGTCTGCTGTTATTTCTCCTACAGAACACTGATAGATGACTCAGAGATGAATTTTGATTATCAACTTTCTCCATGGAGTAGGTTGAATCCTTTAGCAGTTTGCAGAGCCATAATTCACAAAAGATTGTGGCTCAACCTAGAGCTAGAAACTTCTGTTCTTGCCCAGAAATTCCACTCAATAATAGTAACACATTAAAATCATATGAGGAGCTCTGACAAAATATCAATGAATAAGCATGACCCAAGATTGCCTGAGTCAAAACGAGGCAACAGGTCCTATGGTCAGGATTTCTTGAGGGCTCTCAAGGTGACCCGGATGTGAAACAATATACAAGAACTGCTGGTCTACGAGTAAAGGCTGGCAAACTACAGCTCGTGGGTGAAACAACTTTCATTTGTTTTCAAACATCCCACAATATAATAATGCTTTTAACACTTTGAAGTGCTTGAAGAAAGACCAAAAGAAGAACAAGTCATAACACATGAAAAATATAAACTATATAAAATTCAAATCCACATGTCCGTAAATAAAGTTTATTGAAACATAGCCATGCCTTTTCATTTACATATTGTCTCTGGCTGCATTCATACTATGATGACAGAGCTGAGTGATTGCAACGTAGAGCATATGGGATGCAAAGCTGAAAATACTCACTATATGATCCTTAACAGAAAAAAATTGCTGATCTGTGGTCTAAGTTATCACTTTTCTAAGAGATCCATTTGCACAGTATCTCTACTCTTGTTTGTTTGTTTGTTTACTTTTTTACAGCCTGGTCACAGTTTCTCCTCCCTCCTCTCCTCCAAGTCTCTCCTCTCTACCTCCCTCCTCCCCCTTGTTCCCACCCCCCCAATCCACTCCTCCTCTGTTTCTGTTGAGAAAAGGGCAGGCCTCCCATGGATATCAACAAAGCATGGCATATCAAGTTGCAGTAAAACTAAGCACCTCCTCATGTGTTAAGGCTAAACAAGTCAATCCAGTATGAGGAGTAGGGTCCTGAAAGCCAGCAACAGAGTCAGAGACAGCTCCCTGATCCCACTGTTAGGAATCCCACAAGAAGATCACGCTACACAACCATAACATATAAGCAGGGTGCCTAGGTCAGTCCCATGCAGGCTCTAATATCAGAGTCAGTGTTATTCCTGCTCTACTCTTGATTAGAAGAGGAATATCACTGACTCTGATATTCCAAACCTGGGTCACAGCCTTGGTTGGGATCGCTGTGTAAATACCCATATGAACTAAGTTTTGAAAGGGTCGACATTTTTTTCCTAAAGAAAGTGTCCCTAGTAGGATAATTTCTTCACAAATATCTCCAAATAATGAACAAGTCTTATTACATAGGTAGACAACAGAAATGAACAATAATTGAGACAACATAAAAATGATATAAAATAATTGAGATAAGATAAAAATTCCATCAGATAATAGTTGGATTTCAGAAGAACTTAATTCCAAAAGGGATTCAATGTTTTCATTGGAAATAGAAATGCCTCAAAGCCTGGGCACCAGTTTAGCTGTTATTGAATATCCTCATCTAGGAAAAGATCATGATCAATTCCAATGCCATAGATTTTTATGGGCCAACTAGGACTTTAGACGAGGAACTTGTTAGTAAATAAAAATTGGTATTTCTTACTCGAAACTTAATGTCTCTTAGTTACAGAAGAAATGTGTATTGCATCAAGAAAACAAACACGAAGTAAAGCAGGAGAGGAGGAGGAAGTTTCAGAAGTAACACATTTTGACTGTGGCATTATATACATGGATCTGCTTTTTCCAAACATACATATAATTTCTCTATTAAATATACAGGCACCATTTATTCAAAGTCAACACATTTCTGGAAATTTCAAAATATGGTACTCACCTATTTTTAGCACGGTTTTGAAGGTTTAAATGCCCATGTCTAGGTCTTTTTAGCTTTGAAAGCATGTTCTCTCCAACACTCCACACAGACCAAAAGGCAAGCAGGGACATAAACAAAGAGGTGATTCTTCATCTCAGGGGAAATGGCACACTGCTGTCAGGAAAATAATATTCTAACCTGGTTGGCATATCCAAAATTCTTTTCAAAATTTGTGTTGTATTTAGATTTCTTTTCATGTTAACAATTTATGATGTGGCCGATTTCATAGAACATGTGTGGAAGGAAAATTTTTGTGGATGTCAATTCAAAGACTCATCCAAAATATAAATCCTATCCGCTTGGCTTATTACACCTCATCCTTTGGAACTGTGAACTCCCCAGAGATTCTACGGGCCATAGCAAGCCTAGTTCAATGGGAGGAGCTTGTAAGCCAGCTTCCTGAACATATGGATGACTATGAACTCCTTACATTAATGTTTCAAGCTCCTTGACCTATATTGGGAGCCCTAGATGTAGTCTGACCCTCAAATTTTCCAACACTTAAACCATCTTACCCTAAAGTCGCTCACTCATGCTCATAAACAAAGTCCTAATGAAAATCTTCCACAAGTAACAATTTAGAGGCCCACTCGCTAAGTTCTTGGAAGATTTATGGTATGCATATGCTCAACTTTGTTGCTGCGGAACACTAGCAAAATCGGCACATGGCTCATTAAGAAAAACCAAATGCTATATATTGTTAGCATTTTTAATTGTGGGTGGGATTTCAGACTTCACAGAATTGTCTGTGTACAGAAGTTGTACACAATGCAAGGTGAACTGGTGCAGACGCCCTGTTAATTAATTCTCCTAGCTCTTGCTCCACACCTGGGGAGGGGAACAATTAAAAGTGGAAGGCATCAGGCGCAAGCAGATTTGGAAGTTTAACTTATTGCTTCATACTCATCGCATGCATATCCAGTCATTGAGGAGACATCTATAAGCTGGGAGGCCTGCTGAAGCCCATACCATTTTCTATTCTGATAGACAGCAAATGTTCTTTCCCGAAGGCACAGGAAGGACACATGGAGTGCAACTTGGCTACAACATATGGTGCTGAAACAGCAAGCTGCTAAGTCTTTAGCAGGACTTGACAGTGGTAAGAGATCAACTATTGTCACATAAATATTAAAAGGCTCCTGTAGTCTTCTGCTGGAATGAGACTGTGTTTAACCACGTAAATACGTTCATGTTAGGAGCAACTAAATGTGCCTAGGAACAATGTATTACTTACTCCACCAGGTCAACTCCAATTAAATGTTCAGTTGGTTCAGGGTTATACTGCTGCTGTTGTTGCTGCTTCCATTTAGTGAAAGCAGGGTATTTCTTATATCCCATGGGTACCATAACACAGGCTGTAGATAACAGGATTTAGGATTTGCTAGAGATTACGAGTATGAGTTGTGCCTAGAAAACTCTAACCTACGGAATTCCTATAAAAAAAAAAAAAAACACTGGATATGGCCCTAGATTTGGAAACACGATGTCATTTATTCTAAAAGTTCTTCGGTGGCATATTTTAGCAATTCATTCACCTGTAGCCATTGACTGAATGCAAGCATGATAACTTATCTCTTCTCTCCAAGGCTTTTTATTCCATAGACAGGATCACCAGAAAATGTTTAAAAATCATTGATATCTAGGAGGTCGAAAATTCCAAGATTCCTATATTTTTGTAATATCTTCAGATTCTGTATATGGTCTGGAGAACGCGGGTGAAGAATTTATAGGTCAGATTATAGGTAACAGCTTGCTGTTTCTCTAAAGCTAGGATGGCAGCATAGTCCCTGGCATGAGTGTTTATCTCCCTTGTGTGTGTTGGATTTGTAACTCCCAAGTTCCCAGAATAACAGCACTCACAGCTTAATAAATCTAGCAGAAACAATAATTTTTTAAGAGTATGACATTTGTCCAATGCATAACCAGAAGTTTTAGGACAAAAGCTTCTATAGCCCCGGCTGCTCTAACAGGATGAATTGGGCCAGTCTTCCTGATAAACATATCAAAGTGATGAGTAATGGGAAAAAGGAGAGAGAAAAGGTTTATTCAAAGTACCCACAATCCATACTGATATGACATTTAGATGTAAATAGGGGAGTAATTGGGGCAAGGCACAAGAAGTGTATATAAATGAGACAGACCTGGTCAAGTTGCAGTGCACCCGTAACTGTCTCAATGCTGATTCCCCAAGGTGGATGGGCTCAAAAAGTTTTTACTTCAAGGACAATGTAGTTTTCAGGGTGCGATTGCTTCTGAATCAGGGTGTGGCCTCACTCATGTATAGTTGTCCTCGGCAGTCCTTTGAAGTTTTGTTCCTCCTGGAATCCTTTAGGACAGGGACACCTCTGTGCCTTCACCCTTGAAGAGGAAAAGTTCTTAGAAAGATACCCTCTGGGTGATTAATGTACTAACCTGCACAGGTAAATAGGTGAACCGAAGTTTAGACACAAGATTAAGGTAAAATTCTAGGCTGTAACTGGAAGTTCTCTTTTGGCTGCTGTTATGAAGCAAAATAGGCTTCATAACAGGACAGGCACCATATCTTAGGGAAAAATAAATATAATTACCCATGTGTGTAAGGAAGAGATTTGTATGCTACAATGACCTTTGGATGCAATGTCAAGAGAGAAAAAAACTTTGTCTATGAACCAAACCTGAAATACCAAAGCAGTGTGTTACATGGTTATGAGGAAGTGCACTAGAGCGAGCCTGTCTGGGTTCAAATTCAGGGTCTGTTACTTATTTTGAGCACATCACGTGGCCTTTTGATGCCTTTGTTTCTTCATGCAAAACTCAGGGTAATAATAGTACACATGCAGTCACTTCATAAAATTATTAGGAAAAGTAACTGAATTATTTTTAATTTTAGTTCAACTTGACTTTTTTCAACTCTAGAATCTGTACTTATTACAGTTTTTTTTTTCTTATCTGTAGAGAAGCTTTCACCACCATGTAGTCTCTCTATCGTTTTTTTATTGTTCTAAACAGAAAAGTCCAAAGACTGATGAAGGAAGATTTAGTATTTGCCCAAGCACCCAGTACTTGGCTGAAAGCTGAATATGGCTCTTTTGTAACCGTTAACCTTCCTTCTCATATTCAAATGACTAGAGAGGTGGCTACAAATGAGGACCCGGTATTTTCAAAGGACTCACCTATTATCTTGTTCTGGGAGTTTCGCAGGGAGTTCTCCCAAAGAGCAGTTTCCCTCTGGGCTGGCGTAATTAGGGAGACTACTAGTTGTTTTGATGTCTGTCTCTGGTGTCTGCCCCTCCACTGGGAAATAATTTACTGGCTAGGGCCAGACTGTTGCCTATGACAAAATGTTTAGAAGTAATGTCTGGGGAAAATCACCCTTGCCACGTCTCAAGACAGCCCAAGGTGAACTGAAAATGATTTTTTTTTTTTTTTTGCTCTCCCTATCCCCATTACCCCGCTCATTTTTGTAGTGGGAAAAAGGAAACATGTCTTTCTTCGAATTCTCATCCCAGATGGTGTTTATTTCTTCTCCCTTTTTCTACCCCCTCACCTCACTTAGGGGAAAATGGAACAAAAAAAAACCATGGTTTCTACACAGTTAAATAATGTTTAGTTCTGTGGTAAGGTCAAGAATTTGGTTAGGAGCAAGTAAAAGAGAAAGAGGACTCAGTGAGGCCACCAGAGCTGAGTAATGGTTGTTGGACTGAATGTAACCTCCCTGGCCTTTTCCACCCACATCTGGTCACTTGTACTTTCATATTTCATTCTTTCTGAGCACAAGCCCTCAGAGGTCATGGCTGTGGCTTTCAGTATAACTAGCTCCTAGCATAATCATGACAGTAATAACTCCTGTTTCCTGAGTGTTCATAATAGGCCAGGTTTAAACCTGGTGCCTGCCTAACTTCACTCCTTCAACATTCCTATCGGCCCTGTAAGACTGACCCCTGTACCCTATAAGGAACCCGGGATCATGTTTTGACAGATGCATACACCGAATCTCGGAGGTAAAATGAACTGCATGCAGCCATGTAGTGAGTAGGCGGAGGTTCCAAAGCACACAGAGACAATAAAGTCTTAGACTTGCCTGTTCAGATGTCATTAGGTCACATTCGAGTTCAGTACAAGTATAAGTCTTTAGAAGTCAGGACCAAACCCGCACTTTCATTAACCACTAGTGTATTATAAGTATCAAACCAAATTCGCAAAAACTACTTGTTACTATGCCTGGAAACATCAACACTGCTCTTTAGAGTTTCTTTCATGAGTTAGAAAAGGGGAGGAAGGATTGCAAGAATAAGAAGGCAAAGGACACCATGTGAACATGACCCACAGAATCGACTAAGCAGGGCTCATAAGGGACTCACAGAGATGAAAGAGACAGACACGAGCCATGTATGGGTCTGAGGTAGGTCAGCTATATATACTTTATAGTTGTATAGCTCTTGTGGGACTCCCAACAGTAGGAGCAAGAGCTGCTTCTGACTCTTTTACCTGTGCTTGGGACCCTTTGCCTCCTACTGGACTGCCTTGTCCAGCCTTGATATATGGGTTTGTGCCTAGTCTTACTGTAACTTGTTATGCATGTTCAGTTGATATCCCTAGAAGGTCTTCCTCTTTTTTTTAAGGAAAATGGAGAAGAAATTGATCTGAACAAGAGGGAAGAGAGTAAGGACTAGAAAGAGTAGAGGTAGGGAAACCTCAGTTGGTATGTAATGTATGGGAGAAGAATAAAAAAAAAAGTGTGTCAGTTCTGACCATGCTATGCTCTTGCTATGTGCGTAAGAATGGAGAGGTGAGTTCTGAGTTCCGTGGGACCATTCTGAGGAAACGAACAGCCCTTCTATGAGACTATTCTTAACTTCTTTCCAACTAAAAGTAAAGAGAAACATAATAGAGAATTGCAAAGCTGTTTTTTTAATGGGGGGGAATAAATTTAGTGCTCAGGAGAGTGAGGAGGAACTCAGCAGAAAGATCTGAAGCAGACCACTGAGTTTCACAACTCAGACTCTGCCAATCTCCTCCGTAAATATCCAGGCTATTCCAAGCCTACTTCCTCTCTGGAGCAGATGCCACCAATCTCAGAACATCATGAGAGTAGACGTGTAATAGGCAAAAGAGGCAAGGGACCATGTGGTGACTCCATTGCACATTCAGCTAGCACTTTACAGTGTGCAAAGCACCATCACCTACATGATCTCATTTGCCCTACTTAACATTGAGAGCCGAATAAGGCAGGAATGGTCATCAATAGTAACCTCATTTTCCAAATCAGGGTCTTGGGACTCCAAAAAATAAATGGATATGCCCCTCCTGGACCCACAGCTACTGGAGGATTGGGATTTGAAATAGGTCAGCTGACTGTAAATCACTGATAAACAACAATGTTTAAGAACAATGAATTCGAGTTTTATTTTTCTGCATACTAAAAGACATTTCATTTCCAATGACGATATGAAGGACTTATACCTTATAATCTTCCAGAGAAGGCATATACTCTACTATGTATAATAAGCACATTTATGAGAGAGGTATTCTCCAGGAAAATGCCCTTTCATCTCTATCTCTGGTTCCTCTCCTTTTTCAAACTGTTATAACATGTAATTACAGAAGTTTCTCGGATGTTGTAGTTTTACAAATGTGCTGAATTTAATTTAATAGTCACACTGTGTCTTACTTGGTTTGATGTTGTTCCACATGTGAGTACTATTTCGTCAAACATATTAAATTTTTATGTATTTTGACACTGTACTCAGCACTCTGATAGCCATACAAATCACTGGTTTCCTTGTTTGCCTTCTGTTGCTATGGCAAAATACCGACAAAACCAACTTGTGAAAGGAAAGGGTGTATTTAGTCTATACTTCACATCACAGTCCCCAAATGGAACTCTGAGCAGTAACTGAAGCAAAAACCACAGAGGAGTGCTGCTTACTGATTTGTTTTCAATGGCTTGCTCACCCTGCTTTCTTATACAACAGAGGACCACCTACCAGGTGGTGATACTGCCCACAATGGACTGGGACCTCCCACACAAATCATAAATCAAGAAAATGGCCCACAGACGTGCCCTCAAGCCAATCTGATGAAGGCAATTTCTTAGACAAAGTTCCCTCTTCCTCAGATGACTCTAGTTTGTGACAAATTGACAGAAATTAACTGATACTGTATTTTCTGCAGTTGATATACACACATTCCTACTTCACAATTAACAGGGAAATTAGCCATAGATCTTTAGGGGGAAATAGATTAATAAGGATCCTAAATTATTAATATTTACTGAGCATACTATATTCCAGATACTAGGCAAAAAGATTTATGTGCACCATCTTGGCTAACCCTTATAATTTGGTAAGGTTGATACTGCTATTGTTCCTAAACAGAACAAAGCAAAACCTAAGCCTTTCAATTCAAATTTTTAAGAAAGTATTAGGACCATTTTATACTTATAAAATCATGAAGGTTCCTATGGAGCTTTTATTTGGGTGCTACATGTGAGTCTCAATATTTAACATATTAAAATTTAAAACAAAACTTTTCAAACCTGAGACGATATAAGCATATATTCTATTAGCCATTGATTTGGTAACAGTGTCACTCATCTTGGAGTCCAGGGAACACTTCCCAATACATTCATGAGAGAGTGGAAATGACACTGACAAATATCATTTTTATTCCTGCTATGAAAAAGCTAGGTTCCTCAGAGAATTCCTTGTGACCACAGACCACATGTGGCTCAAAAACCTACTGGCCACAGCTAAGAAGACAGATCATATGCCTTGCAAGCCAGCATAAGGGCCTAAATTAGATTCCCTGAGAACCCATGCTTAGAAGCGAGGCATTGTGGTGTATTCTTGTAATCCCAGAACTATGTAGGCGGAGACAGGTGGATTGCTGAGGCTTGCCAGCCTCTGCAGCTGCTGTGTGAAAGACTTCCGGGGAAGACACAACACTACCATCTACTCACCACAGAAAGGGAGCCCACAGCAGGCAGAAGTGTGAATATCACTGAAGTCCAAGTAGACTAAACAATGAGGTTTATTGGGGTTACTTACAGAAGCAGAAACGACTCTAACGGTTCTTCTCACCAAAGCGCTCCTCTAAGATGAGCGACAGCTCATAGAGCATGGAAACATGGAGCACACTGCACAGCCTGCTGACACTCAGCTGATTGGCTATTGTCCTTTCCAGGTGGCTCAGTTGGTCTAACATCTTCAAGACAGCTTCAATTGTCTTTGCCTCTTCTAGGAGGTTTATCTGGTCTCTGGTACTTTCCAGCTGCTTGGCTTCCCCCTACTTCTCCAAGGCTGCTTGGCCAGTCTGAGGGGTCCTCTATACTCTTGAGGAGGGAGGGGCCTACTGAGTTTGTCAGTTTCAGGAAATCTTGGAAGTTGCTGAAACTGTTTTGAGTTGTTTACTTTCTATTTTAACGGAGCCTCGCTGCAAGATGGAGTATTTAACCTCCTCCAAGAACATGCTGTGTTATCCTCGAAGATCCTGATGTTTCTCTTTTCCTTTGATTCTTATGTCTTAAGATGTCTCCCTCTAAGAGGGAAGGTTTGAAACTCAGAAGAAACTGTTCCACAGCATCAGCCTAGACTAGTTGGAAAGCTCCAAGCTAGTGAGAGCTCCTGTCTCAACAATCAAGGTCGATAGCTCCAGAGGAACCACCACTTAGGTTCGCTTCTGATCACACTAGCATGCGCATGTTAGGGTCCGAGAGAAGCCCCCAACGAAGACCAACAACCCCGTATGCAATAACAAAAGCGCTTTATTGAGTCCAATGTTGGGGTGGGAAAGGGGCGATCCCCCCAAAGAAGCTTACAAGCTCCTTTTAAGCAGAGTTAGGGGAATTCCAAAGAGAAAGGATTAATCTGGGGTAGGGGAATCTTCTGAACTATCAGAAAGACCTTGGGGACCTGCTAAGCCAGCAGAAAGGCTTTGGGACAGGCTGGGCCAGCAGAAGGGCTTGTTGGGGGGTGCTTGCTGATGGTCACCCCAAAATTGTGATTTTCTTGAGACCTGATTGCTCAGCTCTATCCCATTCTAGTAAACTGAAACTAAGGTATGGTCTCTGTCAGGCCTCTGTTCTACCCCCACTTTCCAGCCTTTTCAGTGTACATTCATATACATGCCCCCGCACAAAAATGCACTCATATACACAAACACAGACTCACATATACACATGTATAGACAAAAAAGCATATTTACCTAGAGATCTGAATGAATGTTTAATATCACCCAAATATGGTCATATTTGAACCAGAGATGTCTGAAGCCAGAAGCCCCACTTTTTTAACCGATACATAAAAATATAACAGTTAAATATATTAAATTGGTACCTGCCAATTTCTCAACCCTCATCAGAGAACCATCTTTTGACAATAGATGGTGACCGACACAGAGATCTACAATTGGTCAAGATGCAGAAAATAGAAGGCTACAGAATTCTCAGACATGAATGGGATGACTATCATTACACCCCTCCTCCCAAGGTTCATAAATAATCGTGGAGGGGGGGGGTGGAGAGATTGTAACAAACAGAGGTCATGCATGCGTAAAGCAACACTTTTTTCCAGACACAGTGGGGCAGTTGCACACGTGAACTCACAGAGATTATGACAGCATGTGCAAAACATGCACCAGCTCTAATCTAACGAATCCCAGCATGGACATGCAGCGGGGAATGGGTGCAAAGTTCCACCCCCAGATGTGCTATTGATAATTGATAGCTGCTGGGAGAGGGAAAGTCAGTTGTCTTTAAGGATGTGCTCCTTGGTAGTCAACCACACTACACTTATAGCCACAATTCCATGAATGTATTAGCAGAGAAATTTGACCTCAATGTTTGGGGTCTTTTTTGGGGGGGGTCTTTTTTTAAGTATAAAGTTGGTGGGTAGTCATGGGAGGCCTGCCCCTTTCTGAACAGAAACAGAGGAGTGGATGGGGGTATGCGTGGACAGGAGGGAGGGAAAGCTGCAATCGAGATAAATAAATTAATTATTTAAATAAATAAATTGCATATTTTAAAAGGTGGTGGGTAAGGGAAGATATGTATCTTAAAGGCATTGGGGGAGGGGTAATTAGATCAAAATACATTTTATGAAAATCTCAGTGAATTAATAAAATATTTTTTACTTTTAAAACAAGTTCATTTTACATAATAATCCCAGTTTCTTCTTCTTCCTGTCCTCCCTCTCCCCCCACCCACTCCCATCCACACTTCAGAGAGCGTGAGACCTCCCATGGGGAGTCAAAAAAGTCTGTCACATCACTTGAGGGAGGACCAAGGCCCTCCTCCCTGTATCTAGGCTGAGCAAGGTATCTCTCCACAGGGGATGAGCTCCAAAGAGCCAGTTCATGCACTAGGGATAAACACTGGTTCCACGGCTAGTGGCCCCACAGACTGCCCAAGCCATACAACTGTCACCCACATTCAGAGGGTCTAGTTTAAAGAGGTACCCTTTCTCTCCTCCCCCCCTCTCTCTTTCACACACACACACATTGGACACATACGTATATATGTTGGACTATATTGTCTTCTAAAAGACATTGCTTTTGTTACTCTAGACTCAGAAGAAAACAGTAGCTATGTACTGATGTGATCAGTTCTCATAGTTGGGGATTAGAGGAGCCCAGTGGCATGTCACGTTCTTTGCTCACAAACAGTGACTGATTATGCAGTATACTTAGACTGCTGTTCTCAGACCGCCCCAAGGACACAGCAAGCACAATGCCTAGTGTCTTAATAAGCTTCTGTTCTGTATGGCCTTGATTTCCTTCTCTACGCAGTGCCAAAAATCAGAAACTCTAATGTTCACTGGATTTGTGACCTGGAACAAGCAACTTCATCTCTCTGAGTATCAACTTTCTCACCTGTACAACAGAAATATAAATACTAAAACCTAGCTCACAGATCCTGAGCCTTAGGAGGAGGGGATATAACAGATGTCCCATTTAGGGTTGGGCATTCCACAGTTTAGTGTGACTGGGAGCATTTAATAAGTCAATGTATATATAATTGTTAGCACAGAAAAGAGTGTATAGTTAATAATTATGAAAGAGAATATAAGGGAAGATAACACTACTATAAATACAAGAAATTTTTGATAACACTAAATATGACACAGTGTGCCAACGTTTTGCATGTAATGCTCCATTTTATCGTCACATCACCCTTTAAGGTTAGCATCATTTTTCCATTGAAAATCCTGAAACACAGAGACTGAGTAGAATAGTAAAGATACCAAAGCTCATGAGTGATAGTACCAAAACTCAAACACAAACTGGGTCACTCCAGAATCAGCGCTTAGAACCACAGAGCCCCCCTCAAAAAAGTCAAAGATGCTTCATCCAGAGTCTGATGAACCTGCCTTTCTTCAACTAGATAAAATATGAGCATAAGAAAACAAAAGATAGCCTTTTTCACCCACAGTGCACCAAGAGTCAAAAGGATAAGAATATTCAGCACTCCTGGATAGGATACCCACCACAGTTGTCAATAGGTGGCTGGATTATAAGGCACAGTATCCTCCTAAGCATCACTTATTTATTTCAAAGCCTCATAACCCCACTTGCAGTCTCTGAACCAAATAAATGAGAATCCCTCACTTCATCCAGTTCTTCTTCATTAACTAATGTAATAGCCAATATACTGAACCTTGCCACCACCTCACTGCCTCTGAGGCAACCTTGCGCAACCCAGAGCCCCTTGTTGGTGATTTGCCGAGTAATTAGCGGCTGATGGGCCACTCATTTTCTTGTCACTTGGAAGCGAAATGCACAAGACACACATCATTTTACCACTTTGCTACCTAAGCAGGCTGGGGCAGGCGTCTGCTGGATTATTGCTTTGTGCCCGAGTTTATTCCTGCTCTAGAAACATTAGTGACATTTGCAAGGCAGGAACTGAGAAAACTCAAAGGATTTCTTTATTGGTGGCCCCAGAGACATCAAATCAAGGAATAGAGTATAATAGGTAACATGGAAGGGAACGGAAAGAATGGCCCCTTGGAGTGTGAATCAAAACATAGGGCTGTATGTCTGCCTTTGGTAACAGAAAGTATAATTATGTATAAAAAGTAAATGCATACAATTGCTCAATCTGATCTAAAACAAGGGAGTTAATAACGCAATAGCTCACATAGATTGAATGTAATAGCATGGCACGCATGGGCTTTACATGTATTGGCTGATTTAGCCCTCAAAACAGAACTCCGATTAAAAAAATACAATAATTTATTTTCTTTTTTCATCTATAGGGAAACTGAGGCAGAGACCTTAAGTGGTCTTAGTAGGATTAAATAGAAAGTAAATTGCAGAGGAGGGGTCTAGGATTAAGTATCAATCCTCCGCAGCAGTATTCAAGAGTCATATAGCCTTTCTTGGCAGAAGAAACGATACAAGGTATTGTGTCATATGCTGGATCTCATCATCACTTATTCAAGAAGTCATTATTGAGTACCTAACATGTGTCAGGAGTTATATTGATATGATGAATCTTACAGGTAAGGTAGAAAATCCTTGCCCTTGTGAAACTTCCAGTCTAATGTGGGAGACAGACTTTAATCTAACCAAAGGAATGTCACCAGTGAAAATAAAATCATCACTGCGACAGGTAATACTAAGAACTCCTTGCTTCCCTGAAAACAGATAATAGAGAACTGTGACCTTGAAAGACTGGAGCAGATGTCTTTGAAGGTCTGTCAATTGAGTTGCAATCTCAAGAGGTAGGGGGTGGGGGGAGAGCATTACTGACAGAAGGAAAGGCACATGAAAACGATTTCTTTCCTTTTTTTTTCTTCCAAGCCTCTCTGACAGCTGCACTGGGCTTGTTCTCTAGCCTCGGTTTGAGTTAGATGGTTCACTTTATCATGGTGAGGCAAACATGACAAACCTAAAAATAATGGCTTCCTTTTTTTAAAAAAGCATACTGGTTGCATAAAAAGATTTAAAGCTCAGGGCTCACTATTGTATCTCTTTTCCTCTTAATGCCCAAAGTTGAGGCTGTTAACAGCGGAGGCTGCTAACAAAGACTAATTGTTCAAATTGCAATTTAATTTCTCCCCTCTCATGAACCGGTTCTGAAAGTTCTTGACAAAGAAAGAAGGGAAAGGCCGAGTTTTGAGTAGGCGAGGTGCTGAGGGAAGGTGCAGAGCAAAGGAGGAAGCTCACAGAGGGGGTGCTTTCTGCTGGACTGCATCAAGTCCTGCACCCCACCCCCAAGCTTTGAAAGACCCACTGTAACCACTGTTAGTTACACAAAACCTTCTTACCGCTCCCATCTACCTGACCCATAAAGTCTGAGAAGTAAAACGGGTCATCTTGGGATTCATTCAGACTCAAAGCTTAGGCTTCTAGCCCGGTGCAGGCTTCAAATCAGACTGGCCTGCCAGCCAAGAGAGATTAACACAATATAGTGAATGAAAGGCATCCACAAAACAGTCTCCTGTCAAGATGTAAGGCCAAGCTGCTTCCATCTCTTTGTTACCTAACCACTGAGCCAGAAAGACCAAGCATATTGATTCCTTCATTCCCCAAGAAGTCATGAACTGGTTTAATCATTTATTTTAGCAACTGAGAAAGGATTCATTTTCACTATGTCTGTGTTGCAGTTTGAATGAAAATGGTCCCCATAGACCCATAGGGAGTAGCACTGTTAAGAGTTAAGGCCTTTAGATATAGTAGGGAAGGTCTTGGACCTTTCACAAGGCAATGTGCCCAACCCTCTCTGAGGATTAGATGGTGGTGGGCTGGGAGGGTGTGTGGAGGAAATAGGAGGAGGGGAGGGAGTGGGACCTGGGATTGGTATTTAAAAATATCTAATAAATAAATAAGAGGTAAGGCTTTGCTGGAGTAGGCATGATCTTTTCAGAAGAACTGTGTCACTGGGGGGGTAGGCTCTGAGGTTTCAGAGGCTCAAGTCAAGCCAGTGTTTCAATCACTTCCTGCTGCTTGTGGATCCAGTTGTAGAACTCTCAGATCCTCCTCCAGTAATATGCCTGCCTGTACACTACTATGTGTCCTACCATGACAACAATGAACTGAACCTCTGAACCTGTAAGCCAACCCCAATAAAAAAAATGCTTTCATTATTAATATTATCATGGTGTTTCTTCACAGCAATAGAAACTCTAAATAAGGTAGTCTGCAATTCAGATATGACGAAGTAAGATGGACTTGGGCTAAATTTCCTATAAAGATAAATTTCAGTAGAGTGTCAAGCACAGCAGCCCTATTCCAAGGTGATAATTCTGAACACATATTCGGACCCCTGCTGATGGTAATTATTTCAAACCTGGATAATTCTTTAAGAAAGTCCTTTGCAAAATACAGTCATCCATGTAAAATAGGGAATAGTACCCACTCAGAGTTGTTGTGGGGCTTCAATAAAGAAATATATGTAAAAAAATTATCAAATGTTTATTAAGTCCCAATACATAGCTATTATTTTATTATTATCTATAAGCATGTGTTTGTTTTGTAAAATTATATTTGTAGTGCTTTGATTTGAATTCAGAGCCTTGTATATGATAGGTAATTAATACGTCTTCAGCAACCTATTCGTTTTAATTAATTCAATGAAAACTATACTAGCATACATCTATTATTACCTGTGAATCCCTTTATTTTTTATAGCTATGCACTTACATATGAAATAATAACTCCATAGCATTCAACAATTTTGACAATGTCCTCTATAAATAGTCTATTTTTGTATTTGTTTCATTTTTGAACTTGAGTTTCACAAAAGGTTTTATCCTTGCTTCATGGTGAGCATCTTAACCACATCTCAAACCACTTTTTTTGCAAATCAAGGTATACAATAGATTTCTAATAAACCCACATATGGGTTTGTGGTTAAAATATCCCAACTCTGAAGGGAGATTTATCCATCTCATATGAATTATGTTACATGCATATATTCCAATTCAAAGGCTGCAGTTATTCTGGATGCCCAGAGATCTGTGAGAAAAATCTGTGATGGTTCATTGTTTCTCTTTTACCACCTGAGTCACTGATTTATAAGTTGATAGCAATTTCCCAGAGTACTTAATAACATAGATTACACACTAGTAAATGTGTTTCCTGTGCATTTAAGTGACTACCATGCTGATTTTTTAGACTGAGATAATAATATAAGAACTTTCTTTTTGGTTACTGAGAAAATTTCTAAGGATTTAGTACTTTCTAATATGGAAATATTAAATAAATGTTTTTCTAGTAATTGACTGTATAAATTAATTCTAACCTGAGAAATGCAAATTTATAACTTGATATTTTCAAGGTAAGTTCACTGGTATGGGAAGTCCTATATATGTGCTTCATTTACTGGTTAATGAATAAAGAAGATGTTTCAGCCAGTGGTTTAATAGAGTAGAGCTAGATGGGGAAAACTAAACTGAATGCTAGGAGAAAGAAGGCAGAGTCAGGAGAAGCCATGTAGCCACCAGAGGGGAAAGATGTGAGCTGTGAGCTGAAACCTTGCCAGTAGGCCAGAAGCCTCATGGTAAAATAATAGAATAAATAATAGAAATAAAATAATAGAAATGAGTTGATTTAATATGTAAGAGCTTTCTAGGAATATGCCAATCAGTGATTTAATTAATACAGTTTCTGTGTGGTTATTTTGGGGCTGAGCAGCCAGGAACAAACAAGCAGCCTCCTACAACAAATTGGCATGCCAATGTGGTCAACTAAATCCACATAAAACCTGAGAAAACTTAAAAAGGAATTCTAGACACAAAAATAACAGAGCTTAGCACAGTTTCTTAATAGCCACAATTTTTTTTCTAGATGGGCTCACAGTGATGGGCTCCATGGCTGCTTTAATAGAAGTGCAGTAAAAACTGCGTGGCTTCTTTAAAAACAGCAGCTTCCTGGTTCACTAGCACTAATGGCTCTGACTCTTTCAAGAGGTCCAGCTATGGGGCATTTAAATGGGTTTTGTGAGCAGAGTGCTACAACTTGCTTAATGACAACATAGACCTGCTGTGTGCCTAAAAATGGGGCTGTGAGCATGGCTAGTGCTAAGCAGACCTCTGCCCTGTCATGTTGGACTGGCCAGAGCCAAAAGGCAAAGCAACCTTAGTCTTAGTAAACGATGCCTAGGCACTTAACATTTTAAGATGGTACCTGAACAGAAAAGGATTTCAGATACACAATAGAACAGATTCAGACATAAAAGACCTAGGCTTGGGAGAGAGGAGAAAAAGAGTAGAGAGACAGTAAATGTAATATAAAAGAATATAGGAGTAAAGACAATAAAATAGATATTAAACTTGTAGAAAAAGTAAATGAATAAAGAAAAATAAGCAACGTAAAGATAGAATGTGCACAGAGAGTCTGGATTATGCATATTACTGTGTTTTCTTTGAATTTTTTGACTGCAGAGAGATATTTGATTCTGGCGGCTGCTATGATAAACCAACATAAATTCTTGACTTCAGAATTTGTGTCTAAGGATATGTTGCTTTAGAAAAGAGGCTCTGCTTTTGTTTACACAGAGGATGAGAAACTCTGAATTACTTCCAGACTAATGTGGTTTGATGAACCAAGGCCCCCTGAAAGGTTGCTGTGAACACCCCTATAAAATTGCTTCAGCCAGCAAATAACAGGAAGCATTTTGGAGAGAACTACGTCCATATTCCCAAATATTGTTTATAAATGTTTCTTTACATTTAAAGGGGGATATGCTATAGAGATTTGTATTGGTATGGACCTTATTAACACAAATTTAAGATCAATTTTGTTACAAATTTCTGTTCTTGATTGAGGTATTGTGTTTGTGCAGCTCATTTGAAAATGTAATGTCTAATTAAGAAATACAGGTCAATAGTCATCTATGTTTGTCCTACTTATAGTTAAACTAATCAGGTTCTTTAGATACATAGAGATTTTATTCTGCATATATAGGTAATCTTCAACCAGTTCAAAGAGCTGTAGAATATGGCATTTAAATAACTTAAGGTTCTATTGATGTGAGACATGATTGTTCCTGGCAGCACAGTAGGACACAGGTGCTATGAATGGCAAAATTGGAAAAAATGGAAGAGAGAGTTTTACCTTAAGAAGGAGGGAGATGGCAATATTTGGGGGAGAAGAATAAAAATAATTGAAAAGACCATGGGAAACATTTTATGTTTATTTAAAATAAATATATGAAAATATAATACATTTATAATAATATAAGCATATGTATATACATATATAATTAATTTAAATGAAGCTATACCACTTGTGGTGATAAACCAAGAAACTATCTATCAAAATCCCCAGTATCAAGCATGGGAAACGTCTCTTGGAGTCATCAGTCAGAGGAATCCACAAGACTCCCCAACCAATATAGGCTATTTTTCTTGTTCTTGGTTGCCTCCTAGAACCTGAAGGTAAGATTCTATTGCTAAAGACACCACAAGCATTGGTCATATAGTACTTGGAGGAATCAAGAAAGAAGTCACTGGAAGCCTTCTCCCTGAGGACTACCTCTTAAAGCATACAAAAGTGCTATACAAGCTACCGAATGAGAAAGCAATTAAAAGTTCTACCTAGCCATAAAGTCTACACACAATGACCAGAGTGGCAAGATACACCCAAGGCTGCAATAGTAGTGCTTATATCTCAAGGGTAACCAACAGTTTTCTAATTGGACTTAAGTTTCACTCATTAGGAAGGAATTCATGGCTGGTATTATTAACCTAGACAACTACCTATAGCCAGTGAATTCATGAACCAAAGAAGAGAATCTACTATAGCCATGTTCCTAAAGCAATAGAATTTACAAAACATATTCTCTCTCTCTTTTTCCCTCCTTCCCTCCCTCCCTCCCTCCTTCCCTCCCTTCCTTCTTCTCTCTCTCTCTCTCTCTCTCTCTCTCTCTCTCTCTCTCTCTCTCACACACACACACACACACACGGAGAGATAGATAGATAGACAGACAGACACAGACAGGCAAGCAGACAATTACAGAAAAATCACAACTGGAAAAAATGCAAGGAAAAACTAACTATGGTGTGCCCAGCACCAACTCTACAACATGATCCCTACACCTAAGGCTCAGGTAACATCATGGAAGAGGGAGCAGAAAGACTGTAAGAGTCAGAGGACCAGGACATCTGCTACAAGACACTGTCTCCTATATATGGAGTTGCACCTATGAACTCTTAATAAGATTGCCTAAGCAAGACCTGCACAATAGCAACACAAGACAACATGTCAGTAAGAATGAAAGAAATATCACAAGATCCCAGCTATAAACAACTACAAGCAATTAATGACTGCTAAAAGGTAAAATTCAGTCTTTTCTAGAGATGGGCTCTCTGATAGGTTTTTCAGTGCCAAATGCTCAATCCTAAACACACACACACACACACACACACACAAACGAAAAACTAAATGGACTCAACAGATTATGTTTATATATGCATATATTCATATGTATGTAAAATTAAAATTGAAGAAGACACTATGAAATTGAGACGACCTGGGAGGGGAGGGAACATGGGTGGAGATAGCAGGGGAGAGTGTGGGGTGGAAGTGTTGTAAAACAGTATTAATGTATGAAATGTTCAAAAAAATAAAATAAATGTTTAAAAAAGATTCCCATTTTGCATTTTATTTTCTTGTTTTTGAAACTGGGTCAAATCTTTATGCATCTCACATCTCTAAATATGCTTTATCCCTTTTTAAAAACAAGCCTCAGGCCCTGTTGGGTGTTGATAGGAAAAAGAAAGATCTTAACATACAGATGCTTGTACTTAGCATCTGTCAGTTACCCCATGACTAATGACTGCGATGTTGCCTAGCAATGTCCAAACATCATACAGCTTGGCTAATGTTTTGATCAGACCTCAACAGTGTGTTTAAGAGACTCTCTTATGGACAGCTAGAGGGTAGGAAATAATCACATTGAATGAAGAGTCCAAGTTCTTGCAACTTGTAGTTTAAAAAGTCTTTCTGAATATTGATTCCTTTTGCTAATAAGCTCAGAAGTTCAAAGTAAGGACCGGAGGCCATGGCTCCCCCTTACTTCCTTCAGACAAACTGCAATCCTCCTCCTTCTAAATGGACAGGATTATGAAACAGAATTTTTTAAAGCTGTTACCCCTTGACCTCTTTTCAAAAAGCTCTATTCTTAACATTAACTTAAATTCCCTCTGCCAGAACCAAGTCTTCAGATAAATTAAACCCAGATCATCCTTACCACTTCAACCTAGCAGTGTTTTTAAATGATACAATAAAGATAACGCTGCCTCTTAGGGCAAAGATTTTCCAATTTATACCCAGGTAAATATACATCACTCCCAAAAAGTGGCAGACAACTGTAAAAATGGATTTCTGAACCTACAGAGGCTCTGGTGCTGATAAAAATAACGAATTGAAGTGTTCACCCATTTTTTGGACATTATAGGGAAAAAAATTTCATCAAATGCCAGGGAGTTGGAGGTTGCCACCTTGCCATATAGTGCACATACAAAATCCTATGTCATATAACCAATGAAAGAATGAATTCCTACATAGAATTCATACATTCACATCTTTACATGGCTTATTCTTTTTTACTTCTTTTAATCTCTGACTAGAAACACAACCTACATAGCTTCCTATCTTAACTACCCCAAATGCCCAGCAAGCTTCCTCTCATGTTGGGTATTCTTCAGAAACAAGACTGTGCCCTTTGTATTCAGCATGAGAATGCCAATTTACCAAGAAACATTTTCTTGATTAATCTAAAGGTTTGAAAATATGCCATAAGATTGAACATGAAGGAGGGAAGCCATTGGTGAGTTTTAAAAGAGAAGTTCCAATGGAGAGCTGAAGGCAGAAGCAAGGCAACAGTGCCAGAAAAGGTGGGCTACTCTTTCATCAAAGGAAAGTATGGAAAGAAAAGAGCAGGTTTGGGGCTGGGGGAGACCTCTTGTTTCTGTACCCTTCAACACATAGAGACACATTTTAGAGAAAGTATATAGTTCATTTGTACTACTTCATTCTTGGGACTCCTTTAAAGCCAAGGGTGAAGAACTGATGGAAGAAAAAACAAACAAGGAAGCAAGAAAAAGGAAAGCTGAAATCAAGAAAATGGCCCAAAGACTACTTGGAGCTTCTTCTTGTCTTGTCTACAAAGTTAAGAAGAAAGATTAACTTCTATTTGAAAGTGAGGGGAAAATATGTTCCAACACAAAAACATGTCCCAAGGGAGACAGATGTGAAATTTCACCACTATGTTGAAACATGTCTGTGCTACCTGTGTCCTGAAGGCCACATGCATGCTAGGATGGGTATGACTACAGACCGAGACATTTGTAAACGACAGTATCATGCTGATTTGTCAAAAGACTGGCCACCACTGGTAGATGGCAATGCTGTTTATTTTCACAGAACTATGTCCATTATTGATGTGCTCAAGCTATCGACTATCAGATGAGTCACTCATCTGAGTGAAGGCTGTGGTTTACAGACCTACATAGAAATGATAGAAATCACACAGCAATGCTAGACTACGACATAACATCCAGGAAACACTTGAAGTGATCTCTAAATCACATCATCTTGTTGTCACCTCCTGAGCATGGGATCTTGAGGAAATGAAACATTTATTTGGGAGGCTGCAGGATACAGAGTACTGCCAAGATTTACTTAGTATTACAGCATGGGAAACCCAGGCCTCTGGTCTCTGTGAGCAGTCCATATTTGCAAGAAAGTTCTGAGAAAGGCCTAGAAGTCCTCCAGAATTCAGTCCAATCACCTTATTGGATTTTGTCATGATCCATTGGGAGGCTCTTAAGAACATTACTTTTATGACAGGACATGGAAAAGAATGCTTCTTCCTACTGTTCCTATTACACTCCAGGTTACTGTGGTAACAGAATCAAAGCAGCACTGGCCACTCCCACAATGGGAAAGCCATTGGTTCAAAATTCCTAATCCAAAAACTACTTCAATGTAAGTTGGTGCTCAAAGAGTTATAAAGGAGGCCAGAGAAGGTGCCACTACTAATTTCCTCTCCCTGATTAAAGTCTTTCATGTCAATAAATGATGGATATGTGCTAGGGTGAACAGATTCCTGGGTAGACAATGTCGGAGGACAGAGCCTACTATTCTGGGAGCAAGACTGTCATACTACAAAATGGAAACATCTTTTGTAGTTGTATAAGTAGTACATATTCTTTGTGAACACTCAAATGAAAAAATTATAGAAAATGAATATTACAAATCCCTTATGATAATGCTTCTGTATAGATAAAATGCTGTGTATATCATTTTATATAATACTCTAGGGCACTATACTGCATTATACTACACTTTATTATACTGCAGCTCACATCATCATTTCATTTACACTATTTTGCACCTTTTTTCCACTCAGTGATATTCTCTGGCAACTAAGAGGTACATTTCTAATCAATAAACACTTTAGTAGGCAATACCCAAATAACTTTAGACAACTATCTGAGACTCCCGGACAGTGAACTAAAAAGCAATTCCCCTGAGAATTTGAAACCACAAACTGCCTCTATATAACTTTTCGAATCAGATTCATGCATTTGTTCAACATATTTAAAGGACAATATGTAATGTAAAGTGGACCAGATTGGTAGAATCACCCAGGATACAGGCAAAAACAAGTTTGCCAGAATTTTAGCTAAACGTGTGTATAAGTGTGTGTATGTGTGTGTGTGTGTGTGTGTGTGTGTATTTGCGTGTGTATGTGTGTGTGCTAGCTACATCAGTTACTTTTCTGTTGCTGTGATAAAACACCTTAACCAAGAAAATTTCCGGAAGAAAGATTTGATTTGGAGGGATAAAAGTCAGTCATGACTGAGAAGTGGCAGGCATGGCACCTGGAGCAGCAAGCTGGGAGTCCACATCTTGAACCACAGGCAGGAAGCAGAGAAAACACACTGGAACTGGTATGAGTCTCCGAACTCTTAAATCCAGCTCTCAGGGACATAATTCCTCCAGCAAGACTACACCTGCTAAACCTATTCAAACAGGCCCACCAACTGGGTCCAAGTTTTCAGATGCTGGAGATTTGGGGGGCTGTTATCAACATACAAACCACAACAGAACCATGTCAGTAATTCCTCTCCTCGCTATATATCTAGACAAACTCTTCTATATGCAATGGGGAAAAACATTAAAATGTCTATAGCACCAGCAACTTTTCTTTGATCAAAACAAAACTGGGGCACTGTTGAGACAGTTTGATTGGTAAAGTCCAAGCACAAAAACCTGAGTCCAATCTCCAAAATTCACATAAAAAGTTTTAACTGAATGTGATAGTGCATGCTTATAATCCCAGAACTGGTACGATAAGAGACAGTTGGCCACCTGAGGCTTACTGGCCAGCCAGCCTAATCTACCTCGAAAGTTACAGATCAATGAGAGGCCCTGTCCCACAGGAGGCAGGAGGCACCTGAAGAATGACCCCTGAGATTGTCTTGTGGCTTCTACATGTATGTATACAGACAAGCACATGCATAAACATCCATGAGCATAGCCACATGAACTAAAATAGAATAACTGCCCAGGATACTTAGCAAGTTAGTAAAATGGGCCAGCTCCGTTTTAGATAAAGTTGAATATCATTAACTACTTACAACAAACTATAGCCACAACAATGTAAATGAATCTCCGAAACACAAAATTATTCAAACTTCCAAGGTATGTTACACTTTAACCTGCATGTATTTCAAAAGTATAACATAATTTAACACTGTTTAAGTACATATATGATTAAAGTAAATTAAAGCATGGGAATAATTCATCTGAATTTCAGGCAAGCAGTTGCTGTTTGAAGGTTAGAAGAGGAGACACTTACAGACTAACATAACTATCTGAAGTGCTCGATTTCCTTTAGTTGGAACTGAAGTGATCACTATATTTTACTTTGTTTTCTATTCTTTACTGTACATGGATATTACATATGTACCTGTCATATGTTATATAGCCTAAGTACAAAGCAGAGTTCTTAAAGAAGCAGTGAATTTTATCACCAAAAACATAGCCTTAATATCATGTGTTATGAGAATTCAAATTTTTTGCTCTACATGGTATCACATGATTGGAATCCCAATACTTAGGAAACAGAAGCAGGTGAATTACAGAAACTTCCAGGCCATCCTGGATTACATATAGAGTTCCAGAACCTGCCTCAAATGACAAAAAAAATGATATGTTCTAGTTTAGGTTGATATAGAGATATTCATATACCTGAGCTGTTGTGGGATGGGATGCTAATGCCACCTTCAAATGTTATCTGGAGTAAATTAAATATTATTTGTCCAAACATATATTAAAATTTATACCAAGAGATGAATCTACAATATCCTTTGGTAAATTGATCTGAGTATGTGTGTGTGCTTTCCAAATAAATCTTTCTAAATTTATTTTAAGTATACGTGTGTGTGTGTGTGTGTGTGTGTGTGTGTGTGTGTGAAGAAGAGAGAGAGAGAGAGAGAGAGAGAGAGAGAGAGAGAGAGGGGTAAGATAGAGACAATAAAGAAACTAATGTGTGTTGGGGGGGTGTCCATTTAAGCTGTAAGTACTAGGTACTCCTGAAGTTGGTGATATGACAATTGTGACCACCAAGCATGGGTTCTGAGAATTGAACTTGGGTCCTCTGGTAGAGAAAAAAAAAACATTCTTAAATGCTAAGCCATCTTTCTAGTCCCAGAGTGAAGCTTTTCAGTGATTTATTTTATTGGTTTATTTCTGAATTTCTTCCTTCCTTCCTTTATTTCTTTCTTCCTTTCTTTCTCTCTTTCTTTCTTTTGTTTCCTTGATGCTCAAACAGAATATTTCTGGCCTGAAATTTATGATGCTTTTGCCTCTGCCTCAGTCTCCCAAGGTGCTAGAATTATAGGCAAGTGTTTTATTGCTTTCTTTATAAACATGCATCAGGAACATTTTCAAATGCACAAAAATGTAGGTAGAATACTATAATGAACCCCATACAGAGCTATTCCATAATATGTGTAACAAAATATCACATTTGCTTCACTTATCCTTTTTCCTTTATTTCTATAGCACTTTAAAACAAATCCATGTATATCAGTAAGCCCCTCCATGCTGTGCACCTATAAATCATGTAGACATTTTTATTACACATCTATAACGACACCACACAAAATAACATAAACAAATCACTGCTGTCATCTAAAACTCAGTACATATCCACATATCCAAGATTGCTTCAAATTTTAATAATTATTTTTGTTTTTAATTAAAATAAAACTACATAATTTTGTCTTTCTTCCTTCACTCTAGCCCCTCCCATGCCCCCTCCCCAAAATTCAAGGCTTCCTTTTCTTTACTTTTCTTTAATTGTTCTTATTACATACATATAAATGCACACACACAGATAGATATAGATATAGATATATAGATATAGATGATATAGATATAGATGTAGATATAGATATAGATATAGATAGCCTGCTGAGTGCATTTAGTCTTTCTTGTAGGTACTTATGTAGAGGGCTGAGCACTTTTCCATGAAGTTGTCATTTTGGCTTTGTTGGTGTTCCTTATCACTGTCATGGTGGTTGCAACTGCTTTGCTTTGTTTATTTGCAGTGCTGGGAGTTGCATGCATGCAATAGTTGTGCTCAACCACTGGGCTACACTAAGCGTTAGCATGACATTTATTTTGAAACTTTCATTTTATGTTCACTGGTCTGGACCCTTGTACTGATATTTTGTTTGTGTTTTAACAAATAAAGCTTGTCTGAAGATTAGAGTGCAGAGCTAAACCACTAGAGACCAGGGAGTGGTGGCACACACCTTTAATCCCCGGATTTGGGAGCTGGGCAGTGGTGGCACACAGCTTAATCCCAGTACTAGGGAGATGAAAGCAGGAGTGATATGGCTGGGTGGAGAGAGGAGTATGAAGCGGAAAGAGACAGGAACTCATTGCAGCCTGAGGTTTGGTGGAGAAAGTCACAGTCTGAGTACTGCCCCTGCAGTTTGAGACGACAGTGAGAGGACAGAATTGCCCCTTCGGTCTGTGCACTGGTAGAAGTACAAGGTCTCCCTAGGAGCTGGCTGCACTGCTTCTCTGAGTTCCCAGCTTTCATCGCCTAATATCTGACCCCAGGTTATATTTGTTAAGACCAATTAGAATCCATGCTACAGACCATTTCATTGACACCTGCACTGGTCGATTCCCCCACTAAATCTAGAGGGATTTGTCCCTAAAACTAATTCATTCACTTACCGTCTGTCAAGATAACTACCTGTTTGCCAGTTGCCTTTCTGAAGCACAAAACAGAGCAATCCAGTCCCCCAGAAAAAGATCACAAGAAGATGTCTTGGCTAGCATCCCTATCTCACCTGCCACTAGCATGGTTGCAATGTTGCTTTATCGCCCCAAAGATGCACTGAAGTTCCCTGGAAAAGCTGCAGCAGCAGTAGTAAAATGTCTGTTTAGAAATCTACAGATCACAGCCATAAAAGCCAGGAAATGACTTGTATATATGTTTTATTGTCTCATCATTGGCAAGAATTTTTTAAAGTAATCATTGATGAGAGAAGCAACGTATGTTAGGAAGAGACACTGTGACCTGCTTCTAAATGTGGTACAAAGGCCTGCATGATTCGTGTGGGAAATGATCACCAATCCTTTTAGTTCAAAGCCTATGACCTAGCAATTCCCCTTAATATTGGCTTCAGAGAAACACTCACATGTGTCCTAAAGGAGTATGTTAAAGGATTTTTCATTACTCTGTGTCTCATAACAATCCAACTAAAATTAGAAGTAACCTATTAATTAATAGAGGCTCAGTGTGTCCAAGCTATACAGCACAATGCATCAGTTTAAAAGAATGAGACAAATTAGAAACATTAACTTTGTAAGATCTCAAATGTACATATGCTGTTAAATCCACCAAACAAGTTGCAGAATAGTAACCATGATTCCCATATGTGGGAACACACACACAAATCTACAAATCTTTATTATACATTCATAGAAAACTGTCTGGAAAGATAACTATGAAACTGTAAACTTAAAATGTTTCCCTAAAGAAGACTAAGATGAGGGCTGTGGTCAACACTATTTGCATCATTTAAAATTTCTATAATACCAACATGATCATGTGCCATGCATATAATTTATAACAAGGAAAACTTAGAAAAGAAAAATCTTATTTGCATTTCCACTGTCCAAAGTGAAGTTGGAAGTTCACTCAGACAAGCTTTTCAATGTTTGCGATGAGCAGATTCTGTGGCAGATGCCACAGAGCTAAGAACATGAATGAGCAATGGGTCCCGTCCTCCAAGGACTTCTCTTCCAGTCGAGACAGAATATGGATCCATGAACATAGTCTCTAAAAGTAGATAAGCTTCTACACCTGCTCACAGATAAGCAGAATGTACTATACACTGGAGAAAACGACAAAGGTGTCAGGCAGACAAGGTAGTTGCTGAGTAAGACTATCGAGGCACTGCAACTGAGTAGGAGAGAGCATCTTGTTTTGTTCAGTCTAGAGCTTGACTGAGTGACACACGGGCAGGGTATCCCAATGGCTTCTCATAGTCCCTCCATGCTCCTCAGGCAGCTCTGTTCACGGAGAGACTTTTCTTTCTGGGCTCATTCCCAGTGAAATCCGAGCCATGTTACAGCTCATCTAAAACTGTGAAAAATCCAAGAAGTATTTCAATTTGGCTTTGAAAGATGTTGTGGATTTTTTTCTTTTTTTCCCCCTCTAGCAGATTTAAGTTCCCTAATTATCTTCTGCTCATCGGATGCTAAAACGAGTTTCCATTTTCTAGGCCCACATTGTCAAAACTGTCTCTGTCTGATTCCCCCATCATTCTTCCTTCTGCCCCTTCTCTCCCAGCCACCCTTAGCCACCTCGGGTCCCATTTAAGTCAGGCTGTCAAGGAGTCCCACTCTCTGAGGTAGGTGAGGAAATGGGAACTAATGAGTTAGTCACTAAACAACCCTTATTGGTATGTTAGATTTATTCAAAGAATACACGTTTAGGCTAGGATGAGCATGTACCCTTAAAGCTCCCTGATAAATAATTAACGGTGAGAGTTTCAGCCAAAAGCTCCAAGACTAAAACAGAAGGTATTTGGAATCCTTGACTTATCCTATCAGTGTGGGTCTGTCTCTATGCTGGGCCATCTCTACCTGGGTAAAAGAAATTCCAGGGAACAGATTAGATAAGAATCTCAGGGCCCTGAGTTTCTGCCATACCATTTTCCTGGAGTCCTGGAACACTCCAGAGGAATCGAAAAACCTGGACTCTCAGCAGGTTTCTGGGCCATTTGGTTCCATATTTAATGAACTTTTGGCCTTGTTTGTGAGCAAGCTTGTTTCATTAGGTTTGTACCATAATTACTTTCAGCACAAGTGAGGTGCCTTTGTCATCCCAACTAAGCTAGTACCCGCAATAGTTTGTCCAGAATTCAAGAGACTGTATGGGTTCACCCTTCCCTCTGCCAAATTAAAGAAATACAAACACTTGTGGTGGAAAATAATTGAGAATATCCTTTGTTATTCCTTCCAGACAAGTCACTGCAACTTTCAGATGAATCAGGTTCTTCTTTCCCAAACTGAGAAGGAAAGTTAACTGACGGTGAAGCACAGCTTCACCACAAACAAGCAGAGGCTTTGCCAGACTCTTTCAACTGCTTCTAGTCCAGTTCTCTGAAAAATAAATAAAGAGATGCGTGTATGCGTAGACAGTCAAATTTAATGGACCTGGTCATCAAAAGCAAGAAAGAAGAAATAAGACAAATTCCACTGGTAGAATTTGGTAGATGTGGTAGAGGACTTTTCAATTAAGAGTCAATGTGTGTCGAGTACTCAGTAAGTATGGTTCATGTCATGATTAGCACTTTTCACAACAGCCCCATAAGACAGTTACCATAGAGGTTCTTGCATGTGTTAAGTGTAAAAGATAAGTTTAAAAAAATAACTTGCCATGGGTCACACAGCAAGTTTGTGGAAACTTCAGATCTAGAGGAGCTGGCACTAGCCCCAGCAGAGTTAGCTCCTTTGCTGAGTTATGCCAGGAAAAACTCTAAGCCAGCAGGGGAATCTGCAGGATGTTTTGGTATAGGAACAGCGGAGCTACGGGGATTTTTCCCATCAGGTGAGACCTGCAGTCCCCACGGTATGGAAGAGCAGCAGGTAGGTCAGTGTGTAGGAGCAGTAAACATAATGCTGAGGATGCTATCACTACGTCCTTGGAATCTGGGTGGCCTCGAGGGTCCAGAAGGACAGGAAAGCGCAGGCAAAGGTACAACTCCATCAAGCTGAGCTCCATATTTTGAGTTAAAGATTCCAAATATCTCCCCTTCCTGCACAAAACACATAGGATAGCACTCAACCTGATGTATATGCAAACAGTAGTATAGGCTTCGGGGACGGGAATCTAAGGAGAAAGAATGCCTTATTTTGGAGCTATAATGTATGTAATGTATTAACATTACAAAGATATTAATCTTTCAGCTTTCAGTATACAGCACTGAGAAGGAAGACTAACATTTCTTAGACTACAAATTTTCCATTATTATATCATGTCTGAATCTCGTTTTTGAGACAAAGTCCCACTATGTTACAGAGGCTGATCTTGAATTCTTTATACTTTAGCCTCATTCCACTGACTGCATGGGTCACAGGCATGTGCTATCACGCCGGAGATACAATCCACCTTAGGACAAAGCTACCTTGGCATGGCTCTTTTGTTAAAACTGAAACATGTCTTTGTGCGGAGCATGCCCCTTTGACTCACACATAGTAGTGGATGCAAGCTGATGAAGGGTGTCCCCTCAAAATGTTCCTTCCTTAGCACTTTCAAATTTGGCACTGTGATATGCAATCTGTTTTTCCCTGTTTCTCTTTGGACCATGAAGAAGAAATAAAAGTCACTATCTACTATGTGAGAGGTGGGGAAAATAATCCATTCCCTAAATACTATATCCAGTAGCACACGGGGAGGCAGGTCCTAGAAAATGGTACAGAGACAGTTCTACTTATTTTGAATGACTTCTATTCCCCTTTGAAAGACATCCTCCCACCCAGACATAACTCCTCTGGTAATACCAGGACCATAGACCCAGATCTGTTGAAAATGGTTCTGAAATATATTGAAGCACCTTGAAGGTGTGATGGAGATAACATGTTGATTGTAATAATTATCACTGTGATCTGGGTTTGGTTATTTTGAAGAATAGGCTCTTGACTATAATTGACAGTGGGGTTCATTGTTAAATCAATACTATAAAATATAAAAGTTATTATATAAGCATAAGAAACTGAGGATTTGGGCACAGCACTAAGACTGCTTGCTGATCTTGAGGAAGACTCGCATTCAGTTCACAGTATTCCCCTCACAACTGCCTGTAACTCCAGTTCCAGAGAATCTGATACTCCCTGATCTTCTGAATGAATGGGGTGCTCATAAACTCATACGGGAACAAATACACACATTAAAAATTTAATTAATGCATTAAACCTTTAAAAACACAGGAAATTAAGAATATTCCTATCACTTTCCTACCGTAAAGTGAACCAGTGTTTTGAGCAGTATATGAGATACTAACTATCGTACCTCTGAAAGCCACCCGAAGGGTTAAACTATTCATTTCTCCACTTGCTGAGAGTATCAACATCCAGAGAGCTTTAAACTACACTCACTCTGAGAATTGTATGACTTTAAAAGTGACTGTACCTATACTGCACCCTGATCTTACTCCTCATAAATAGGCCTATGTATATTATAGGGAAAGTTGCTTTGTCATTAAAAAAAAATCTTCATATAAACAAAACCCAATCCAAAGGCAACACTATGAATTCAACCATTTAAAGAGGAAATAGCATTGATTATATCTAAAGTCTTGCAGAATATTGCCCATCTCACTCTAAGAGATCAGCATTGTTCTGATACCAAAGCCTTGCAAATATAGCCAAAGAATCAAATCAATGATGAATGCCCCTCCTGAACATAAATTCAAAACTCTAAGGAAAATTTTAGCAAATTGAGATCCGAGGCAACACCCTCCACAGGGGAGCCACCACTGAGGGAGCAGGCCCAAGCCAGAGACCTCTGCTGGTCCAGGCCCAAGTAAGGGACCTCCGAGGAAGCAGGCCCATATCAGAGACATCTATGGGAGCAGGCTTGAGCCAGCGACCTCTGCCACATCAGGCCTGAGTCAACTTCCTTAGTCAGAGCAGGCCCAAGGAAGTGACCTCCACAGGAGCAGGCCCGAGGCAATGAAATCCATAGGAGCAGGCTTGAGCCAGTGACCTCTGCCAGAATAGGCCCAAAGCAGTGACCTCCACAGGAACAGGTTAAAGGCAGCTGCCACTGAGGGAGCAGGCTCCAGCCAGAAACCTCTGTGGGACCTGACTTGAATCCTCTGGAGCAGGCCAAAGCCATCAACCTCTGCCAGAGCAGGCCTAAGACAGCAACCTCCATGGTAGCAGGCCTAAACGACCCCTAGTATTGCACAGCAACCCTTGGGAGCGCTGAACAACCTCTAAGAACACCAAATGACCTCTGGGGTGACTGGAACCGTGGCCCTGACTGCACCATGAGGAACAACCATCTGAGCCTTGAATCCACTTGTACCTGGAAGACTGATCACCAGAGACACAGCCCCAATTACACCAATCAGAGGAAAAGATGGGTACATAAGGTAAGAACATACTCAACACCACAAAGAGCAACATGACACCAATAAAAACTAGTGGCCCTACAATAGGAAGACTTGAACAACCAAATAAAGATGAAGCATAAGAAAATGATCTAAAAAAATAACTTTAGGATGATATTTGAGGTACTTGAAGGGAAAAAGAAAAATTCCCTCAAAGAAATAGAGAAAAAGACAAACAAAAATTGGAAGAAATCAATAAATCCCTTAAAGAAAACCCAGAAAAGGCAATCAAACAGATGAAAGAAACTATTCAAGACATGAAAACCTAAATAGAAACAATAAAGAAAACACAAACCAAGGGAATTATAGAAGTGGAAATTATGAGAAAATGATCAGGAACCACAAATGCAAGCATGACCAGCAGAATACAAGAGATGAAAGAGAGAATCTCAAGCTCTGAAGATACAATAGAGGAAATAGACTCATCAGTCAAAGAAAACATTAAATCTAACAAAAGCTTAACACAAAATATCCAGGAAATATGGGACACCATAAAAAGAGGAAACATAAGAGTAATAGGAATAGAAGAAGTCCAACTCAAAAGCACAGAAAATAAATTTAACAAAATCATAGAAGAAAACTTTCCCAACCTAAAGAAAGACATGCATATGAAGATTGCTGTAGAAATTCCTACCACCAATAGCTTTTAAGTTACCCATCCACTTGGGTGTGGCCTCTTATACTATTTATGATGATGTAAAGTGTACATCTGGCCTCTTTTCCAGCTGCAGGATTCGGTTGTTGTTTCCCATTCCAGCAGAGGATTATGATCTGTGAGTCTACCCCTAAATAAATAACTCTCTATTATTCTCAATTCTGAGCTAGTGTAGGATTTTTTTAAGCGTTCTTCCTCATCCGACACTCAACATGGGGCTCGAACCCACGACCCTGAGATTGAGTCTCATGCTCTACTGACTGAGCTAGCCAGGCAGCTGGGAAACAACAAGCAGCCTCCCACTACAAATTGGCACCCACGTGGCCAACTAAAATCCACTTTAAAAACAAACAAACAGAGTTTAGCCACATTTATTTTTCAGCTGGCAGCTTAATGCAGCTACTTTAAGAGAGGTCTTAAATTCAGTGGCAGTAACGGCACAGTTTCAAAATGGCAGCTTCCCAGCTGTGGGTCATGCTGCTAGCACGAATTCTGACTCTTTCTGGAAACAGAGCATTTGGATGAGGTTTGTGAAAAGCATGCTATGGCTTGTTTGATGGCAATGTGGACCGGCTGTGTGCCTGTAAGTGGGGCAGTGTGTGTGGCTCTAAGAAGCAGTGAGCAGCTCCGTCATGTTGAAATGGGTACAGCAAGCAGGAAGTACCATTTGTACCCTAGTAATATTGCAGCTTAGATTCTTAAGCATTTTGCATTTTAAGAAGCACTTCTGGTCAGAAAATAATTACAGATATGCAATAAAGACAAATCCAGATTTAAAAAAGACCTCTAAATGGCTCACAGTATTGGATAAATGTATGTAGGCTTGGGAAAGAGAGAAAAAATATATAGACAGATATAAAAAGAAGTAAATGTTTTTTTTTAAAAAAAGTAAAATCTTTAAAGAGACAGTACAGACAGTCAGAGATTAAAAGAAGTAAAAAAGAATAAGCCATGTAAAGATGGAATAAACACAGAGAGTCTGGATTATTTATATTATTGTGTTTTCTTTGAATTTTTTGACTGTGAAGGAGCTAACTACAGAGAGACATTTCTTTGTATGGGTTGCTAAGTTAAACCAACATAACGGTATCTTGATTTTAAAATTTGAGTCTAAAGATATGTAGCTTTGGAAAAGAGGTTCTTCTTTTGTTTCCACAGAAGATGAGAACCTGTGGACTGCTTCCAGACCAACGTGGTTTGATGGAACAAGCCTCCCTGAAAGGTTCCTGTGAACAACCTCAAAAAATTACTTTGCCCAATAAACAGTAGGAAGAAGTTTGGACAGAACTATGCCCATATTCCCAAATATTGTTTGTAAATGTTTCTTTCCATTTAAAGTGGGATATGCTATAGAAATGGATACTTTGCATTGGTATGAATCTTGCTTTATTGATATAAGTTTTAGGTCAATTTTGTTATATGTATATTTCTGCTCTTGATTAAGGTATTGTGTTTGTACAGTTCATTTAAAATGTAATGTATAAAATTATAAAAGTTTCCATTTACGCCCCTCTTCCCAACCCCCTCCCACTCCCCCCCCCTCCCTCTCCTCCTCCCTCTTTGTCCCTAAGGTCAGTCAGGGTTTCAAGCCCTGTGGGAAGTTCAAGATCGTCCCCCCTCCCTCCAGGTCCAGGAAGGTGAGTATCCAAACAGACTGGATCCCAAAAATCCAGTATATGCAGAGGAAACTAGTCCCAGTGACATTGTCAATGGCTTCTCAGAAAGACTCCGGGCCAGCCACATTCAGAAAATCCGGCGACATTCAGAGAATCTGGTTGGATCACGTGCTCGTTCAGTCGCAGTCCAACTGCCCTTGGTAAACTCTCATTAGATCCGACCCCTTGTATCAGTGGGTGATATCATCCCTCGCAGTCCTTCGTCATTTTCTTCGCCCTTCTGCTCCTCATTTGGACCTTGGGGGGCTCAGTCCGGTGCCCCAATGTGGGTCTCCTTCTGTATCGCCATCCATCGCCAGATGAAGGATCTATGATGATAAGCAAAATATTCATCAGTATGGTTATGGGCCAAGGCCGGTTCAGGCACCCTCTCCTCTGTCCAGAGAACAATCTGGGGATCTCTCCTTGGACCTGGGATCCCATATATAATCAAGTTTCCTATAAACCCTAAAATGACTCCCTTAGTTGAAATATATTCTTCCCTGATCCCATATTCATCCTTCCTCCCTTCACCCCATCCCGGTCAACCAAGCTTTCCCCATTCCTCCCCTACTCCCTTCTCTCTAACCCTCTCCCCTTCCATCAACCCTCCCACCCCACCCCCCATGCACCCGAGGTTACCTGGGACTCTTGTCTATTTCCTACCTCCTGGCGGATAGCTAAATAATCTTCATCAGGTTCGTCTTCTTATTTAGCTTCTCTAGGATCACGAATAATAGGCTCAAAGACCTTTAAATTATGGTTAGAATCCACTTATGAGTGAATACATACCGTGTTCCTCTTTTTGGGTCTGGCTTACCTCACTCAGTAAAGCGTTTTCTATGTCCATCCATTTGCATGCAAAATTCAAGATGTCATTATTTTTTACCGCTGAGTAAAACTCTAATGTGTATATGTTCCACACCTTTTTTAACCATTCTTCTATTGAGGGGCACCTAGGCTGTTTCCAGATTCTGGCTATTACAAATAGTGCTGCTATAAAATTACTTAAAAAAAATAAAAACAAAAAAAAGTATATTTTTCTGTGTTTGGGTGACTGACTTTGTAGATGTCTGTTAGGCACATTTGACTTACAACATTATTTAACTCCAGAATTTCTCTGTTTAGTTTTTGTCTGGATAACCTGTCTATTGGTGAGAGTGGGATGTTGAAGTCATCCACTATCAGTGTGTGAGGGTTAATATGTGATTTAAGTTGTATTGGTATTTCTTTTATGAACTTTGGTGCCTATGTGTTTGGTGTGTAAATGTTTAAAATTGTAATTCTTCTTGCTGGATTTTTCCATTGATGAATGTGTAACATTCTTCCCTATCTTTTCTGACTTTATAAGATAGAATTATACATTGTGTTATTTTTTGTGTCTAATGCTATTATCTGTAAAAATTGTTCTGGGTCAGTTAATCTACTCTAAATTGTGAATTTAAAATAAAAAGTCCTATAACACACACACAAAAAAATGTAATGTATAATTAAGAAATATAGGTTAATAGATAATCATCTATAATAGTCAAGCTTGTAGTTATGTTAGTTAGATTTTCTAGACATATAGAGATATATGTTAGTTAGATAGCTATTTTTCAAATATTTCAGAGACCTTAAGAATATGGTGTTTAAAATGTTTAAGAACCTAAGACTTTTCATGACAGTGAGACACATGTGCTCCTTGAAGCACCAAACTACTTCAAGAGGAGGATGGGCATTGAAGAGGCCCCTTATGGAGTTGGTTGCCCATTTGGCAAAAAACTGCTATTGCCTACAATGCTTGATAAAGTGGACATGCAGGACCCGCAGAGAAATGACTGCTAAACTTGCCTAAAGGTGAGATGATCCTTCAGGGTTCCTGCTTCACGAAAGGGTCTGCTAGACAGACATTCTGCAGGACACAGAAAAATGTGACAGACAAACTGCCCATATAGGTGGAATTGTCTTTGAAATATCCTGCTTCTTGAAAAAGTCTGCTGGATACTATGGGTCTGTGGGCTGAAGATGGATGTCCCAATGGTAAAGAAAAACTTTGAGTAACTGTCCAAGCAACGATAAGTCTCTGTCAAAACTCAAGCCCAAATGAATCAAAGACCTCAACATAAAGCCAACCACACCAAACTTCATAGAAGAGAGAGTAGAAAGCACACTTGAATGTATTAGGACAGGAGATCACTTCCTAAATATAACCCCAGTATCACAGACACTGAGAGAAACAATTAATAAATGGGACCTCTTAAAACTGAAAAGCTTCTGTAAGGCAAAGGTCATGGTCAACAAGACAAAATGGCAGCTTACAGAATTGGAAAAGTTCTTCATCAACCCCACATCAGACAGAGGTCTGATCTCCAAAATATACAAAGAACTCAAGAAACTGGTCATCAAAATAACAAATAATCCAATTTAAAAAATGGGATACAGACCTAAACAGATAACTCTCAACAGAGGAATCTAAAATGGCTGAAAGGCACTTAAGGAAATGTTCAACATCCTTAGCCATCAGAGAAATGAAAGTCAAAACAACTCTGAGATTCCATCTTACACCTGTAAGAATGGCTAAGATCAAAAACACTGATGACAACTTATGCTGGAGAGGATTGGGGTAAACAGAATACTCCTGAATTGCTGGTGTGAGTGCTAACTGGTATAGCCCCTTTGGATATCAGTATGATGATTTCTCAGAAAATTAGGAAACAACCTACCTCAAGACCCAGAAATATCACTTTTGGGTATATACCCAAAGGATGCTCAATCATACCACAAGGACATCTGATCAGCTATGTTCATAGTAGCATTATTTGTCAAATCCAAACATGGAAACAGCCTAAATGCTCCTCAATCAAAGAGTGGACAAAGAAGATGTGGTACAATTACGCACTGGAGTACTACACAGCAGAAAAAATAATAACATCTTGAAATTTGATGGCAAATGGATGGATCTAGAAAACATCATGTTGAGTGAGGTAACCCAGACCTAGAAAGACAAATATAATTTTAACTCACTCATAAGTGACTTTTAGACATAGAGCAAAGAAAACCAGCCTACAATTCACAATTCCAGAGAACCTAGACAACAAAGAGGACTGTAACATGAGGGCCAGCTTGTTGGGGTTTCTGTTCTGCCCGGTACCCCACAAGCGGCAACTCCCAAGGAAAATCAATCACACAGAGATCTCTCTAAGTTATAAAACTGATTGGCCCATTAGGTCAGGCTTCTTATTATTCCTTGTAACTTATATTAATCCATTATCATTATGTTAGTCACACGGCTCAGTACCTTTTTCAGCTGGGTAGGTTACATGCTGTCTCTTCGGAGGTCTGCACAGGAATGGCAGAGGGAGTTTCCTCCTCCCTAGCCTTCTCCTATTCTCATTGCCCCACCTCTACTTCCTGTCTGACCAATCAGAGTTTTATTAAAATATGATTGACAGAATACAGACAATTCTCCCACACCAGAGGACCCTAAAAGAACATACATAGATCTAATCTACATGGGAAGTAGAAAAAAGACAAGATCTGATTAAATTGGGAGCATGGGGACCATAGGAGAGAGTAGATGGGGAAAGGAGAAGAAGAAAGGAGTGGAGGAAAATATATAGCTAAGTAAAAACAATAAAAAAGAAAAATTTTGCAAATAGAATTCATCAACATAAAAAATAGATACATCATAATAAAATGAGATACATACAAGGACTAAAAGATTAATTTACTATTATAAAAATCAATGTAATTTGTTATATTAAAAAAATATCTTTAAACATGAAGACCTCAATAGAGACATAAAAGATACTTGATAAAATATAACATCTAATCCTAATATTTTAACATTCATTATAGTAGGAAAAAATTTTCAATTTTATAATGAGAAATATATATGTAGGAAATCTCCATCTAATACCATAATTAATGTTGAAAAGCTAAATGTATTTTACCTAAAATTAGAATCAAGGAATTTTTTTATGTCCATTCAACAACGTACTTAGGATTTGCTCCATATAATGAGGCAAGATGATATAAAGATATTCTAACCAGAAGGAAATAAGCAGAACTGTTTCTATTTGAGGACTGCATGATTATCTATGTAGAACAATGCTACAGGTTCTACATAAGAGCTGCTATAATTAATGAATCATTGATAAATGCAATATTAATATATAAAATAATTATATATCTAGCAACTAAAGATTAAAAATTGAAATTTCTCCAGGTGGTGGTGGGGCATGCCTTTAATTCCAGCATTTATGAGAAAGACACGGAATCCCTCAAATCAGATGGTCTATCTAAGCAACATCTGCTGGTCCTGATCTCATGGAGAATGTAAATCTGAAAAACCAAGTATGCTTGGGATGCCACACAAAGTCCCATAAAAAGAGTTAGGGACACAAGCTGATAACATACTAAGAGATTATTTATGCTTTCACGGTGAAGACTGAATCCAAGCCCTTGCTCATGCTGGATCACTGAACTATATCCACAGCAGAAAAGTGTTTGGAATTTGTGGTTTGATTTGGTTTCTTTGTCATTTGTTCTTTTTTTTTTGCAAGAAAGTCTCACTGTGTAATCCAGTCTATCCCAGAGCTTACTCTGCAGTCCAGGCTGGCCCCAAAAATCATCATCCAGCCAAAGTGCTGTGATAAGGGCGTGAGCCACCACATCAAGTTTACAGGAGCAGTTTGGCTTTGTTGCATATAAAATTTCTTGACTGTGAAAAACCCTTCAAGTTGCACAATTCTGCCTGAGTCACTCTTTCTTGGCTACATCTGGCCTGCCTCCTGCCCCTTTTCTCCTGAGCTGCATTTGTTACAGCTGGTCTTTGCTGCGTGGAGTACTCTTTTGCTAGAAATTGTCTTAGCTTGCAGTTGCCTCAACATTCTCTCTCTGCTACCAGTCTGAAATTAGACACTCTGTAAAGATTATTGGGAACCAACACAAGGGATACCATTGCAGAGTCAACACTCCTGAGGGAGTAGAAGCACACTGCATCCAAAAACAATAGAGGACGCCAAGCCCAAATCCAATTTTCCGCAAGCACACTTGAGAACAACCTCAACACATGCATGTGCATGCATGCACACACACACACACACACACACACACACACACACACATACACACACACATATACACAGACACACACACATACTTCACTGAGAGGTAAATCTCTTTGGGAAAGGCTTTTTTGTTCCAGATTACCCAGGATCCACTACTATTCATCTTGCTATTTATACCACACACTCACACGTTGTACACATTGTGCACAAGCACACTGAGACATGCCCTCCCTTCAGGTAGACAGAAAAGGTACAGATAACCCAGGACTCTGCCCCACCCCACACACATAACTAATGCCAGAGTTGGAACTAGAACTCTGCCCTTTTGCTAAGTCAGATCCCAGGCATAAATTCAGCTAGTGTACAGAGTAAGTGTAGAGAAAAGAAGGTTAACTTAGCTGGGCCCTACAGTACCAGTATAATTAATCTGAAAGCAGTAAGGGAGACACTGCAGTCCTATAATTGAGGCAAAGGAATGATAGGAAGTGACAGTAAGTGAAGCACAAAACACTGGGAAATAGTGAAAGGTCCACCTTGGTGGAAAGATTGAACGAATGACGAGTTCTGATGAGAGCAATGGCTGATGCGTTCCTTGGAAAAGGAGTACAGCGCTGCATTCAAGAACACAGACTTCTACTAGACTGCCTCTGGGGTGGATCTTAGCTCCTCTAATCACTTGAGATGTAATCCTGTCAGCTTCTTAAACCTGAGTCTCATTCTCCTCACCTTAAGAGTGGGAGCAGGATAGGGCCATCATGAGGGAGTCTGAGGATCCAGGGAGTTCATACACATAACTTGGAACAGGGGCTGCTACAGAGACACTTGGGTGATGTTCGCTGCCATCACTTCTGAGAAGAGCTGTGCATTGCATCTGAAATGTTTCCCAAAGGCCGGTAGATTAAAGGCTTATGTCCCAGCTTGATACTATTGAGAGGTGGTAAAAACTGTAAGACACAGGGCCTGGTGGGAAGCCTACCAGTCACCGGGGGAAGAGATAAATGACCCATCCCTCTCCCTCTCCACCCCTATTCCTCTCATTTATTCTTAGCCCTGAAGCAACTAACTGCTCTGCCTTCTGCCCTCTGCCACAATGTATTGCCAGAGGTCCTAAAGTAAGAAAACCAATTGACTCTGGAGTGAAGTTTCAAAACCATAATCCACAATACATGCTTTCTCTTTATATATCAAATATTTCAAATTTTGTGTTATACTAAAGGAAGGTAATTAATATATGGGGATGAAGTGTAAAGAGTTTATGGAATAATGTGCAATCAAATCCTTTGGTGTCTTCGATCTCTCTGTCATCCGTCTCCATGACATTAGCTACATGAAGGCTTGTTCCTCAACGGGAGACTCAGATCTGCCTCAAGTTGTAGTATTCATCCTACCTGGCGCCCTGGAGCTCTTCCTCAGTTCTCCTGCCAGCAGCTTAGCCCTGACCTCAGAACCTAGTTTTTTCCCCACTATTAACTTTGTTCTTTATTTCACATGATTTAGTAAACAATAATGTATAGCAGTTAATGTTCTACGTTTTGTGTGATTATTGCATGCTATTTGTGCAGTTTCGTGTATATGCATGTGCACATGTGGGGCGGAGATGTATATGAATGCGTGGGTACATCTGCCTGTAGAGTTTTCTAGAAGACAACTTTGAGTGTCATTCCTCAGGTGCCAGTACCCTTCTGTTTGTTTGTTTGAGACAGGTTCTCTCTCTGGCCTGAAACTCACCAAAAAAGCTAGGCTACCTGGACAGTGAGCTTCAGGGGTCTGCATGCCTGTGCTTCCAAAGCATTGGGGTTACAAGTCTGTGCCACCCTGCCTGGTTCTTTTTGTTGTTGTTGTTTTACAAAGATTCTGCAGTTTCAAATCAGGTCTTCTGGCTTAAGATGGAAACAACTTTATCCACTTCCTTATCTCCACAGCCTTTCCTTTCTTGTTTGTTACAAACGAAACTCTTGTTAAAGCACACCATCTACTTTGCTCAGAATCACTCCCGCTGCCCATTCCCAGCTCTCTCCTCGCTAGTCTTCCTCTTCCCAAATAATCCCCCTTCTAACTTTCATGTTATCCATGTAAATAAAATATAAGTTCCATGTATGACAGAGAACATGCAATACTTAATAGGATGATAACCATTGCCATGCAATTTATTCAGTCTAAGTTCTCCAAATGATTCCATGACACGGGTATCCCAGTGACCCAGATACCCCAGTGACCCTTCCTCACTAACTGTCATAACCTTTTCCCTTCCTCTAAAGCTGGTGCTGGTACTCTTACAGCCCCAGACTCCACCAACAACTAGACCACTACCTTATCCTCATCAGCCCTCTATTCCGGTCTAGCAACGAGTCCTTACTACAGCCTGTCTGATTTCCATTAGGCTGACCAAATTCAAGCCTGGTTGTACCTTTAGAACATGTCTCCAGATTCCTCTAATAATGTTTCACTCACCTGTCAAAACGTCTGCGCTCCTTGTGGTTAACACCTGACACAGTAGGTATGTCAGGATTACCACTTGCCAAGCCCAATTGTGCCATGCTCTGCCTGTTGGATCATAATTAGTTCTCTTGCAAGCGCTGCATGGTCTCTAGGCTTTGCTGTTGGCCTTGGTAAGAACGAAGGTGAAAGTATGTCATGCAGGTCAACATTACTGTGCTAAGGAGATTGAACTTGATTCGCGATAACAGTTTTCTCTGGGGCTTTCGGTATCTCACTATAGCAAAATCGAAGATTTGTAGCAAACACTTTTAATTTACATGGATATTTATTAATTTATGCATCTATATGTTTTATAAAGACACAACACCAGTAATGTTATGCGCATGAATGCACAAATATATTAAACTATAAGAATGGGCAATCCACATCTATGGGTCCTGCATCCTCAGATATAAGTAATCAAGAACTGAAAATACTGGGGGCCATGAGTGTGTATTAAATATGCACAAACATTTTTCTTGTTACTACTCCCCTAAATAATATTGTATGGAAACACTCACCCCCAGAGCAAGATAGTACCTGTCCTAGTGACTGGAAGGCTCAGGTGAAAGCTCAGGTAGACTGTGTCTACCACTAATCCCACAGATTTGAGTAACACGTCCCAAACTTTAGAAAGTCCATGCCAAGAGACCCAGTCCACAGTGGTGGATGCGGTTTTGATGTTTATCAAAACAAAATGTGCCAGAGACTTGGGTACACATCCTGTGACACTGTACAGGCCCCTCTAAAACACAATCTAGTTCATCGTTGACTTAGGTGATAGTGTTTGTTTCCGTCATCACAAGAGCCCCACTCTGGACAGATAAACGTGATGCAAAATCTCATTCTCTAAGGTAGGACACACCTAAGACTTTCCTCAAGAGCAATGGACTGGTGGAGTATAACAATGGGAAAATCCTAATAGCCTCCATTCCCAAGCTTGATTGTGGGTAGAGCCTCTAGGACAGCTTCAGTGGCACAGAGAAAGGCATGTCTCCTACAATTCTGTTGTACCCATCATCACTTGTAGTTGACCTTGAGCCATAAATCCATTTCATGAATAGGAAGCCTATAGCATCTTGGGCCTGGGTCCTACTCCAATAGTATGCTGGTCTTAGGAAGTAGTGGTGCACAGTGTGACGCAGCCTGCTTATGTTGGTGGTCTGTTCACTCACAGTGATCCTGGCAGAATACCGTGGTGCCTGACCATAGATCTGTGACTATAGATGAGAAACCTGGCCCTATTGGTGCTTCCAGTCAATGCCTGAGCAACACACCCACTACGGGTTTGGAAAAATCTGGGTGTGACTTTCCCTCTAGTGGTAAAAATGGGATAACATGCACAAGGAGGACTCCTGGCCAAACTGTACCTTGATGGCCTCTAGTGCTAACATAATGGAAGTGACAACAGACACAAAGGCCACTAATGTAGACTTTCCCGGATAGACAGGCACAGATAAAACCCGGCTTAGTAACAAGAGGTTTTTTTTTTTCTTTTCTAATTTATTTATTTACTGAAAAAGAAAACAATCTTTTTTCATTATAAGTACCAATCCAAGTTCCCACTCTCTCCCCTCCTCTCATTCCCTCCACACACCCTCCCACCCCACCCCATCCACTCCTCAAAGAGGGTAGGTACATTGCTTTGGGGAAGGTCCAAGACCCTCCCTACTATATCTAGGCTGATCAAGGTATTCATCCAAAGAGAATAGGTCCCCCAAAAGCTATTACACTCAATAAGGATAAATCCTGGTGCCACTGCCAGTGGTCCCTCAGTTTGCCCCAGCCATGCAACTGTCAATCACATTCAGAGGGAATAGTTTGGACCTATGCTTGTTCCTTCCCAGTCCGGCTGGAGTTGGTGAGCTCCTATTAGCTCAGGTAGATTGTTTCAATGTGTGTACCCATCATGGTCTTGACCTCTTTGCTCATATTCTCATTCCTTCCACTCTTCAACTGGATTTTGGGAGCTCAGTCCAGTGCTCTGATGCATTCTCTGCCTCTATTTCCATCAGCTACTGGATGAATGCTCTATGGTGATATTTAAGATATTCATCAGTATGACTATAGATCGCCAAACCAATCCTGTTTAATAAAGGAACTTCCCGAGGCATCACCATCACTGACATCAAGCTCTATTACAGAGCTACAGTAATGAAAACAGCTTGGTATTGGCATAAATACAGAGAGGTTGACCACTGGAATTGAATAGAAGACCTGGATATTAATTCACATACCTATAAACACCTGATTTTTGACAAAGAAGCTAATTTTATACAATGGGGAAAAAAGCATCTTCAACAAATGGTGCTGGCATGACTGGATATCAACATGTAAAAGAATGAAAATAGATCCATATCTATCCCCATGCACAAAACTCAAGTCCAAATGGATTAAAGACCTCAATGTAAATCCGACCACACTGAACCTGATAGAAGAGAAAGTGGGAAGTAGCCTTCAATGCATGGGCACAGGAAACCACTTCCTAAATATAACCCCAGTAGCACAGATACTGAGAGCAACAATAAATACATGGAACTTCATAAAACTGAGAAGCTTCTGTAAAGCAAAGGACACAGTCAATAAGACAAAAAATCAGCCTACAGAATGGGAAAAGATCTTTATCAATTCCACATCAGACAAAGGACTGATCTCCAAAGTATAGTAACAAATTTTTCAATGCACAGATAACATCACACCCTAAGATTATGGAGAACCACAACCTTACTAAGTCAAAATAAAGAGACTGAAAGTGACCATACAGTATAGGAGATCTCTTGGGTAAAGAATTTCAAACAGCTTTCTAAAAAAGCCCAATAAACTAGAAGAAAACAAAGAAATTATTCAATACCTTAAGAGAGAAACTTCATAAAGATATGGAAGTTATTAGCAAAATGAAACAGAATTCTTGAGTTGAGGAATACACTCCATGAAATTAAAATGAGAAAGAAGGTATCAATAGCAGAATAGATCAAAAACAAGGAAAATTAGTAAGCTGTAAGACAGGCTACTAAAAATGTACAGTTTGAAGATAAAAAGAAAAGGGAATGATGAGAAATGAAGAACACTTACAGAATTTGGGGGGAAATCCTTTAGAGGACAAATAACTAGAATGGTGCTTTATCTTCATTTTCATTGTGGACTGAAAATGTACAGGAGATACAAGTGTATCCTTGAAGGGATTTATACACAGGTTTCACTAAGAAGGGAAGACCTATTCTGAGTGTAGGTGGCATCATCCCATAAACTAGGGTTCTGAATTGAATAAAAAAGAGAAAGGGGAAAGGCAGAAGAACATTAGCATTCATCTCTCACTGCTTCCTCACTGCAGACACTGCCATGGCTTCCCAGTGGGGTGGACAATGCTCCCCCTTTTTAAACCTTTTTCCCTTGTGTTCTTTCTGTTGGGTATTTTATTGTAGCAGTGAGAAAAGTAACTCATGCAATTTGGAGATGGAGTTTCCAAAAGGATTCGAAAATGCCAAAGATGTAAAAAGCATACTGAAAGAAATAATAACAGAATATTTCCCAAGCCTACAGAAGGACACAAATATCCAGGTACAAAAAGGTCGGCATGGTCAACAGCCATATTTTATTCAACCAAGTCTGCCATAAAATAATTTTAATAAAACATTAAAAACACGATTCCAAAGACTACACAACAACAACAACAACAACAAATCAAATAGCACATTTGCATCTCTGTTCTTCTCAGTGTAACGGTATAGACCAAGAGACAGTGGGATGAGGTTTTCCCAGTACTGAGATAAAAAGAACAGAAGCCAAGAATACTATCCAGCAAAGCTGTCCTTGAAAATGCAAATGAGATAAGGACATTCCCAAACAAACAAAAGCTTACATAATAGATCCACACCAGATCTGTCCTACAAGAAATGCTTCAGGAAATTCTTCAAACTGAGAGAAAAAAGATATTAATGAGTAAGAAAAAAATGTAGGAAGGGATAAAACTGAGTGGCCAGAATGTGTACACAGTCACAATATGTTAATATTAGAAACATGTGTAAACCATACATGCACATACTGTAGAGATAAGAACAATTAAAAAGACTAAGAACTTCATTAAATGTTAATGTTAAGACGTAGTGAACTGTGAAAGATATGAAACAGCACATGAAAGTCCAAGCGGGGGAAGGGGAGGATAAGAGTCTATTAGGACATCGACCCTGTTTTTCTGACCTTTTCATATTAACTTAGTACTATTTCAAATTGCTTGCTATAATGAAAAAGTCTTTTATAATCCTCATGACAACCACAAAACAAAACTTTATCGCAGAAAAGCAAAACCTAATAAGCAAAGAAGCAACACACACACCGTGAGAGTAAATCACTAAATCATCAAAGTTGACTACAAGAGACTGAGGAGGAAAAAAGGAAAGCAGAACAAAACTTGAAAACAAGAGAAAATAGGTGTGATAATTAGCCTGAATGCAAATTGATTAAATCCTCCAATTAAAAGATATAGAATGATTTACTAGCATTAAAAAATCCGTGACCTACTTTACAAAAACACACGTTATTTCTAAAGACAGAGACTGAAGTGAAAGTATGGAATAAGATTGTCCATGTCAATTGAATTGGAGAGACGGCTCTGCAGTTAAGAGTACTTGGTGCTCTGCAGAGGACTAAAATTCAGTTCCCGGGACTCACAGCTGGTAGCTGACAACTCCCTATAACCCCTGTTCAAGGGAATCCAACACATTCTTCTGGCCTTTTGGGGAATACACACACACACACACACACACACACACACACACACACAAACACATACAGAGCCTTCAGTCCCCTACACAATATACACAAGCAAAAATAATAAAAATAAATCTTTTGTAAAATAATGATACTATTATTACATACAATTGGAAACCTTATCACTCTTTATTTACTTTGATCTAAGGACTCTTTTATGTGACTCTGAAACCATATAAACACAAACAAAAACAGCAGGTTGTATTTGTATGTTTGTACATTGTGTGTTTGTATGTATATATATTTATAGTCAAATCTGAAATCATGTACAAACAAGCAACACTACATTCACTCAGCAGGTTATATTTATATATTTACATATACACATACATATATATGAACACACATAACATTAACAGTCAAAGAAAAATTGGAAACTAGACCATGAAATTAAGATGGAGGAACAGGAGAGGGACTTGGAAAGGACACAGAAGGGGTTGGAAGGAGGAAAGTGAAAGGGGAAAATGATGTGCTTATATTTCAATTATAATTAAAATAGAAAAATATTTTATATTTTTATTGTGAATCTAGCACTTAATGGCCGAGACATCTTTCAGCCCTAGGAAAATATTTTAAACTTAAGAAAAACATCAAATTTTCAATATTGTCAAAAAACTTAATACATTATAGCAACCATTTATGTGGCACTTACCGTTTATTATGTATTATAATTAATCTGCAGATTGTGAGAGAATTACATATATTTGATGGAAAGACTTCCACTTAACATAGGGACTTGATCATCCACAGATTTTCTATCCATGGGAGGCCCTGGAAGCAATCGTCCACAGATACTTAGGAGAGCTGTTAATAGGTATTCAGCGCATATTTTCCCACAGGAGCTGTGCATCCTAGAGATGCCTCAGTGGAAGTCGTAAAGTAGAACATGGCTTGGAAAAGGCAAAGATGGAGACCTTCAGAAACACTTCTGTAGCGATTTAAGTAATAAGAGATGGTGGCCTGGGCTCAGGCTTGTGCTTAAAGCAATGAAATAAAGACACAGAGCAAACTATGAATAAACCTCAGAAGCAGTTCACAGTCCGTTGTGAAAGATAAATTGGCAATGTCACATGACCTGTGATAAAGTGCTGATCATCTCTATTCTTAGTTCTGTGCTTTAGTAGATGTGTGTCCCCAAGCCATATACATAACTGCCTTTGAGAAGAAGCTTGTAGTTGCCTCTGTTGCTCCAAATCTGGAATGCACCATTTTAACTGTTTGTTCTAGAACCCCGAATACCCACCCCACGGCAACTGCTGTTCAAGCAATGACTTTTATATTTCCCAGTCTGTGTCAAAACATAAGAAAACCAGGCCAAAATGCCACCCAGGTTTGGGAATTGCACCTTTGCCAACTATGAAGATTGAACTACCTTGGCATAAAGGGAGGATTTGAACAGTAATAATACACAGAAAAGGAAAATGGTAAATTAATTGTCAAATTAACTTTTTTACATATGTAGATGTTTACATAATGAAGTATTGGTTCTAAAAGATGAAACTCATCAATTTTCTTTTTTCCCCTTTGTTCCCCAATCCCTGGTTCTGAAAGTCTTCATTAATTATCAGTGCTGGCTGTAACTGGAAGTTTCTCTCTTGCCTCCCCCTAAACCCTCACCAGTTCCCGAACAACGACTCTGAGGTTAAATATTAATTACAAACTGTTTGTCCTATTATCTCAGCCTTATTAACTAGCTCTTACAACTAAATTAACCCATTTTTAATAGTCTTATATCTTACCATAAGACTCATGACTTGTTACCCAACATCTTGCTTCCACAGCAGCTACTGGCATCTCCCCAACTCTGCCTTCTTTTCCTAGTCTCTCTGCTTGGATTTCCCACCTAGCTATATTCTGCCCCGTCACAGGCCAAAGAAGTTCCTCTATTAACCAATGGAAACAAAACAAATTCACACACGGAGCACTGGTGGCACATGCCTTTAATCCAAAGACTCGGGAGGCAGAGACGGGTGGATCTTGGTGAGTTCGAGGTCAACCTGGTCTATAGAGCGAGTTCCAGGACAGGCTCCAAAGCTACATAGAGAAACCCTGTCACAAAAAAATTAAAAATAAATAAATAAGTCTTTAAAAATTAAAAAGAAAATCATGCAACTTGCCTTCAGTCAGTCTGTTAGGAAATGACAGGAGTACAACTTGAATTCTAGAACACTCTCCCATAAAAGTATTAAGAGCACACATTGCACTCATCATTATGCTACACTGCTTCCTGAAACAGAGTCAAGAAACAAGAGACCATACACCGAAGAAATCATTCGTATTTGTCATTGACTTTTCCTTTTCTCTCATATCTAATACGCATTTTATCTGAAAGTCTTGTCAAATACATATTCACAACACATATACCCCATAGCTTTCTCTAAGTACCATCATCCTTGGTCCATGTCATCACTATCTTTTGCCTGGATTGTTCCAATAGCTTTACAAATTGGTCTTCTGTCTCTGGTCTTGCTATATTAATAATTTGTTCTTCACAAAGTGAACAGAGTGATCATTTTCAAAAATATATACAACATTGGTGCATAAAATTCACTAATGATAGCCTATTGTTTTCAGAATAGCATATAAATTATTTCCAGAGTCTATTAGAGTTCTTGTTTAAGTAGCCCCTGTACACCATTCTGATGTCATTCCCTTCCCATTCAATATTCTATGATACTTTTCATGATACTGTTCAAAACTGTAGCACTTACTTCTATTTCAGGCCCATTTCACATGATTTTCCGGCAATACAAAATGCATCTCCCCTAGTTGTTTGAATGGCATGTTCTATCTTGTTAATCAAGTTTCTGATCAGATGAAACCTCTTCGGTAATGCCATCTTTTATTATACAGAGTAAATTAGTCTAAGTGTGCACATATATACAATATATTATATGTCATTCTATCACACACTCCTGCCATATTTACTTTATAACTAACACGTGAAATTGTCTTTTATGTGTTATTATCTACCACCACTAGAATGCTAAGTTCACCACTAAATGATAGATTTTAGTTTTTTTCACTGGTAATCAAATATCTGTTAAAAAATAAACAAAATAAATTGGGGGCAGGAATAATGGATACCAGACATATTTTTAAAAGTCAGATTCCTGGTTTATGCTACCAACATTAGAAGAATATAAAGATCCTGGCCTAACTATAAGCCTCAGATGCCTCTGTAAGCCTAAAGCAATGAAATTCTAAGTTACCAGAAATTTGTGTGGCACATGACCCATATGATGTGCATTCTCTCTGCCTCATCTCCAGGTTACATCTCTGTTTCCATAACCTCTTTACCATCCCTTTGTTTTACTCCTCTGTACTGATGCGTTGGGCACTTCTAGGATTGTCTTTTATTTTTAAAACTTAATTCTTAATTAATAGTTTCTTAATTCTTCTCAGAAACCATGAATCTAAGGTAGTTTCTGAGCATGTCCTAAAATCTTTTGCCAACATACCCCTTTATTCTCCCAAATCTTAGTGATAAATTCTCTAGTTAAACAGACCACATAACTCAGAGGATTGACCAAGATAATTGCTATTATATAAAGATGCCAGACATTCTGAATGCCAGAAAAATGTTCCCTTCTCTCTCATTTAAGGCAGGATACACAAAATCAACCTTAAAATTTGAAAATGGGTTACTAGGTCTGCTATAATGCCACTGATTTAAAATTCTATCCCAGGTTTTAAGATTGAAATTAAAGTAATACATGGTGTATGGTAAATTCTCATGCCCACTTTCTGCTGAGTTGACATCAAATCAATCCAATAAGCCCAGTCACTATGAAGGGAAAAAAAGTCAACACATGTAATTTAACTGAAGTTTTTCATTCCACGGATACACAAAGAACTTCCAAGAATTATTGGCTTATCGAAGAATCTAAGCAAGTATACACAACTGTCTCTACTGGGTGATAGTCACAGTTCAAATTCAACCTCAAGGCTATAGACTGTATTCTGACTTTAAACTCATGAATGTTTGACTCACTGTTAGTGACAGTTTAGGGCAGCTGCTCAGCACCTTTTACGCTTCATCTGTTCAGATATCTGAGGGAGTTCGCATGTGCTTCGGAATCAATTCTATTTTGTGCTGACTTCAAAAAGCTCACCTCTACCCTCTTCTATATATTTCTATATCTAGTCATAGTTGCTGAGAGCTATGCCATTCTCCCATCTGCTGTTCCCTTGCGGCAGCCCTCACATCATTCTGCACCTAGGAGGATACTGTATAAATGAGTCTCTGTTCAGTAAGGCAGATTATACTCACAGTATCACGCCATTCTTTCCCTTCTTCAGCCCACATTTCTGTGCTTTGTTTTCCAGGTGTGTGACCTGGGCAGTGCACTACTTTTCCCAGTACTGAAAGATATTCATTCATTCATGAAGGATTCCGAGACAATTGATCCCAGGACTATGATTGATGGATGTGCTTTCAAATGCTATATAGCGGCCCTTGTGCCTCTTCCCTTGCATGGCACCCAGTGAGCTGCTTGCTATGCTTCAAGCAGCTCGGATCTGAAATGGACTCAATGAATACAATAACTCTGTCTACCCTATTAACTAAAACTGTGTGAGTGCAGGAGACCAAAGGAAATGCTCCTGTATGTTCAAGTCAGGTAACACGACTTCATAAATTGCCTGAATTTTTAAATGTGTAACTAGATAGTGTGGAAAAAATAATGTACAATAGGGGCAAAAGCATGGGAAAGGGTAGTCCTAGACTCTTTGATACTTCCTAGGGATTATCAGTACCAAAATTTAAGTCTACTAAGGACTTATCCATGATTTCAATCCAGAACTATTACTAAGGAATTCAATTTTCAGAAATCCAAGCCACAAACTGAACTTAAGAGCTATTTTACTTCCCAAAACCACACCTTTCTTGATACAAAATGATAGAGGAGGAATCAGATTAAAGAAATGTAAAAGGCCCAAATATGTTTTCAGAACTGAGACTGTGAGTAAGCTTGAATCAGTTAGAACGAACAAAAAGATAAGAGTCAGAAATCCTCCACTGGGAATTCAGCAAGCGACCAGCAGAGGATTTGGGAATAAACGGAAGGAGGGGGTTTTCCTTACCAGTTTGCCAATTTCCTCTGAGAATATTCTCTGAGATAGAAGAGCATGGACCTCTTCCAGTTTTCTTAAAAGGAGTCTGCTCTCCTTTGCTTGTGGAAGCTAAGTTATATGCTAATAGAAAAATGTGTCCCTTGAGTCACTTGATAATAAGAGGTAAAATATCAAGCAATTATTTTTAAGTAATTCAGCATGAGTTTGAACCAGGTGAGGGCCAGGGAGGTGCCCTGACAGAGAACCCAGTACTTTACCTACCATGAATCCAAAACTTTTTTTCTAACCTTCTAAGCGTAAACATCTTCACATTAAACCCACAGGGAGGAAAAACAACTGCCAGAAGAAAAAAAATACCCATCAGCCTGAGTTCTGTAAGTTTAAAGCAGTTTATAGTGACAATGAAATGATATTTGCAGTCAGCATAGGAGACTCTTTGGGTGCACAGTTTCAAAAAAGGGAAGATACAAAGATCTAGAGAATATACACACTAAGGCAGAAAAAAAAAGCACACGGAGCTGGAAGTCCCATGGTTGGAGAGCTGCTAAGTATAAGCAAAAGGAGAGGGCCCTTCTTATATAGCCATGTCAGAAAACTCTGAATGGAATCAAGATTACAGATGGAGGTAAGTATGGAATCTGAAAAAGTTCTAACAACTTACCTGCAGCTGAGAAAAGAGGAGGCAGTGAACATGATAGGGATATAAATTTTACAGTCGATTAAACAGGCAGATAGAGGATGGCCTGGCAGGGCAAAGCCACATCATTGCTGATCACATCAGAAACACAAAGAAAGATAGACGCGAAAGTAATAGCCTGCCGTGGAATACTCCTTCTGTGCATTGTGAATGTATATTCCTCTCATTGGTTAGTGGAGAAGCTGCTTTGGCCTATAGGAAGGCAGGATAGGGCCAGGTGGGAAAACGAAACTGAGAATGCAGAGAGGAAGAGAGGTGGTGTAGAGGGAGAGACGAGTCAGCCATGGGGAAGCAAGACGTGTTGGAAAACAGGTAAAGCCACAAAGCCAGTGGCAAAATGTAGATTAACAGAAATGAGTTTGTTTACGTTATAAGAGCTATCTAGTAATAAACCTGAGCTATAGGTCAAACATTCTGCATTTGTTATTAGCTTTGTGTGATTATTTGGAACTGAGCAGTCAGGACAAAAGAAAAGCTCCATCTCCATTAACAATCGTCATTGAATGTATGTAATGAAGATGTCATGATGACTAGTATTTTGTACAACTAATGCACGATAATTTTTAGACATGGTTGGCAGAAGTCACAAAAGGGACTAATGAACAAGCCTGGCTGCTTGTCTGATTCGTCCCGTTTACTTCATCTTCTATTTCTCAGAAAGCCTATGAGATAGGAGTTTCCAATATTGACTGGGCCTTTAGAAGCAGCTCTTCCTGAAAGCCCAAGCCACACTGCATACTAACTCAATGAGGATTTGTAGAATGAAGACTTGAAGGCAACATTTTCCGAAGTTGCCTGGGTAGTTGTAACGATGAGTGAGGGTTGAGAACCACTGCATTAAGGTTCCAAGCAGCTGTAAGTGATTACTACATAAAGGCTTCTGAGTAAATGGGAATGTTATCAGAGACTTAAGGAATAAGCAGTCTTTAGGCTGCAGATGGAAGGCATTTGGCAATGAGGGATATCATGGAGATTGTGGATTTTACCATGCAGAAAGGGTTGTCCAATCCAATCCACCTGCAGTGGAATGAGAACCACTGTGCATCTGTATAAGTTGGGCAAGTGAAGGCCCTGAAATCAGGACCAGCAAAATTAATCTGCACAGTGTCATAAGCAGTTCAAAGGAAGAATCTCTATTTTTGATAGAGAATCTCAAAATCTTGATATTTTTCTCATTCCCATGTGCTCCCTGTCTCTGCCACTGATGTCCTAAAAATTCCTTCTGAAAAAGTTCAAACTGGTTTCTGGTTAAACAAGGTAAGCATCGTTTTTTCCCCCATTTGGAGAAGATAGACAGGTAATGTCTACATTCTGTTCTCAAAGCTTATAGACCCTGTGTTCTTCAGAGATTAGGAGATGACATGTCAGAACTGATCAGATAGCTGGGCTCCTCTCCCTCGGCCTCTTGGAGAACACCAATGTTCCGAAACTGATGTTTGAAGGACTGGAACTCAAAGCAACCCCAAATTTCTCTCTCAATACATTTCACAAAAGAGACTTATCTCCTGGCCCTGAAGAATAAAAACTAAAGGGTATAAATTCTCCCAATTTCTTGAATCCCTTGTCACATACTTTTCTATGGTTATATCTATCTTGCATGTTACAGAAGAAAAAGGGTAATTCCAACTCAAGACAAGCCCTAATGTGGAGTGCAGTGTTCACTGTTCAGCCTTAACCTCTTGCATTTTGTTGGCTTATTCTCCTTCACACATCTAAAAAATCTGCTAATTTGTCATATTAAGCAAATAAGCAAAGTCTTCTCAATGGTCTATATGTAACAGCTCTACTCTTTACGGCCCACTCTTTCTTTAACCTATAGCCTGGCTTTGATTTCTACTGTTCTGAGGAAATTGTTCTCCTGAAGTCACCAAATTCCTCTTGCTTCCTATCAGACAAACCCTTCTCAGTTCTTAGCCTCTCCTTTAATTCTTTGCTTCTTCATTTGTATAACACGAATGATGATAGCAGCTTACTTACAAAAATTAGATGAAATATTGAGCATAACATGCTATGATGGCTATTCTTGGCTGTCAACTTGATTACATCTAGAACTAACGAGAAACCAAAAATGAAGGGCACACCTATGAGGGATTTTTTATTAATTGGAAGTGAGAAGATCTAGTTCTAATCTGGGTCTTTGTGGTAGGAAAACAAATCTTTTATTTGGAACTTTTGAGCTGGGAAACCTCACCTCTAATGTGAATCATGTTTTCTGCTGGAAACCTATATAAAACACAGAGGAAGAAAGCCTTTGCTCTTTGCCTGCTTACTCTTGCCTCACTAGCAAGCTATTCTTTCAATGGTATTAGAATCTACTTGTTTGGGATTCCAGCATATACTGAAGACCACCTGAGACATCCAGACTTGTAGAAAAGCAATTACCGAATTCTTAGTCTTTCTATTCATAGCCAGCCATTGTTGAATTAGCTGGACCACAGCCTGTAAGTCATTCTAATAAATCCCCTTTGTGTGTATATATATATATATATATATATATATATATATATAGATTGATAGATAGAGATTCCTTATATAAGTTCTGTTTATTACTCTAAAGAATCTTAATACACATGTTCATCGCAGAGCCTATATCACAAAGTCAGCACTCAATAATTGTTCATTATGGCTACTATATATAATAATTATTGCTAATGAAACATAACCCAAACAAAACTATGTGATTTCAAATCTATCTAGGTGTGTTTCTTCCCCCTGTATTCATTCAACAAATGAGTTAGGGTTTTATCTTCCATTTCAAACCTAGAAACCCAAGATCTTCTTAGCCTCTTCTCACCCTTACTCCACTCTCCTCTTTCTGCTACTAATGTCACCATTGAGATAAATAACTTTCCTTCCCTTCAGCCCTAAACTTTGCCTCTTGCTGACATGTTCCAGATACTGTCCCAGCCACTCCCGCAACATCATACAAATTTCTTACCTTCCTCACAAAACTCACCAGCCTCTCCCCCCTGAACAATCTGTTTAAATGTGCCTCTAAGGTCTGGACCAAAAGGGAGCACATTCTACAAACTTCACCTGCCTTCATTCAATGTTTATTTAATGTCATTTAATTAAAGTATAGTTCCTTGGTCACATATTCTCTGTTGGTTTATTTCACTATAGAACTTGACTAATACCCAGGCACAAAATAGTGGAGGTATCTCATTAAATATTGTGCTCTCTCGGAGCGACAGCGACGCAAGATGGCAGCCACCACAGGCTTGGCTACTTCTGACTTCTGAGACCCTACCAGGGGAGGGAAGACACAGACAGCAGCAGCTGTGGCTGACTGGAATCCGAGAGCCTGGGCTGGAATGTGACTCAGTGGTAGCGTGTTCATCTGGCATGGTGGTGGTCCTGAATTCCATCCCTAGCATGGCAATGAAGCAGAGTGCCTAGCGCGCTTAGACATCATAGGGAGCAAAAGTCCCTCGAAATTTCCGACTGTTGGAAGAGCTGGAAGAAGGCCAGAAAGGAGTAGGCGACGGCACAGTTAGCTGGGGTCTAGAGGACGACGAAGACATGACACTTACAAGATGGACAGGGATGATAATTGGGCCTCCAAGAACAATTTATGGAAACTGAATATACAGCCTTAAAATAGAATGTGGGCCTAAATACCCAGAAGCACCCCCTTCTGTAAGATTTCTAACAAAAGTCAATATGAGCGGCGTGAGCAGTTCAAATGGCCAAGGGCCACAGCAGTGCTGGCAAAGTGGCAGAATTCCCACAGCATCAAAGTCATCCTGCGGAAGCTTCGACGCTTGATGATGTCAAAAGAGAACATGAAGCTGCCACAGCCGCCAGAAGGACAGTGTTACAGAAATTAGTTACCAAGGCCCAGGCCTCCCCTCCCCAGTCCAACCTAAGTCTTCATTTTCCACAGTAGTGTATTTTCTAGATTCATCTTGTAGACCTCAAAGTCCTGGAGAGGAAGCTCCACTGAGACTTCATCCTGAGACACTGTTCTGATACTAATTTCTGTCCATTTGAAATACCTGAGTTGTGCTGTGTAACATCTTCTGTCGAGTGTAACCGCTGGCTGCCTAGTTGAACATCTGGGGTCAACAAGGTGTGCTGAAATCAGTTTCCTTTGGGAGCGGTGGGCACAGCTAACGCAACTGTGAACAGACACGTCACACAATCACCTGCTGCTGACACATGGCCTGGGTCTGCCTTTGCTTGCCCCGCCCTCCTGCCGCAGCTGTGTGGTGGCCCTTAGACTAGATGGGAAGGCTTCAGGTAGCAGCCATGGGACTACTGCTGGGCTTGGGGTGCTTTGGCTGTACCCCTGCTTCCTTAAGTCTTAAGTGATGCCCCGTCCAAGCCATCATCTCTCCCCATGCCCCCGTTCCTCCACTCCCACCCTTGGCCAAAGCTTAGATTGTAACCCTCCCCTCCCTCTGAAATTGGCCGTGGGTGAGGAATTCAGGGCTTCCCGTCTCCCCACCTTTATCAAGGGGTGCTGCTTTCCCCCTCCTCAACTCCCTTGTTGCCCATCACCACCCAACACTTGCTGTGGCCAGAAGCCATCAGATGAGGTTGGAAGAGCCTGGCCTCCCTCACTTAGCTCTGGACCACACATTCACTTGCCACCAGCCTGGGAAGGGGGTACTGGGTCCTCAGCCCTGCTGCCACCATCAGCCGATGCACTTTGAGCTCAGGTCTCGAGGTGAACAGAGCAGTCACAAGGCAACAAACCTGCCAGCGCTCAGGGTCCCTGGTGATTCCGCCTAGAGAAAGGTCATGCGGAGAGTCCTCAGCGCACGGGGTTCTGTGTCGGTTCCTTTTCTCATAATCGTTTTGCTTTTACAAACTGAAGAAGTTTGGACAGGGCTCCCTGGCCACCCATCAGGTCTGATGTGGAGCCTGACAGCTGGAACAGAGGCCCTGACCCTGTGGACTCAGGTTTCAGTGTTGCTGCTCCTCAGACCCTCGGCAGGGACCTGGAGGAGCTCCGTGTCACGAGTTTTCAGTGGGCCTGGCCTCCTGGCTCATTGCCATGTTTCCCACTCTGTTCAGGACCACTAAATGTTGAAATATGGATGCATACCGAAATAAAGGCAATTTGTAGTGTTGCAAGGGTTTTTTTGGGTTTGGGTTTTTTTGTGGAGGGGGTGAGTATATATACATACATATATATATATATATATACATATATATATATATATATATATATATATATATATATATATATGAATGAACTTACCTGTTGAAGCAGCAACTATCAGGTCTGAAGTGTGGTTCATGTGGCCATTGATCTTTCTGGGCAAACTGTAGCTGTCCGGGCTAGGCATCCTGTAAGTCAAGTTTAACAGTGTTCCATAAGCAGTGTGCTGTCAGTCATTGCCTGATTTTACTATAATAATAAACAAGTGTGCATTGATACAGAGAAAAAAATATTGTGCTCTCTCTGAGCTTCTGAGTGACAAAAATCAGATTATAGAGCAATTGAATGAGTGTATTAAGAAAATAATGGCAGATATTTGATAGCTATCTTCAGAACATAGCAACAAAAAGAATCAATGAGATAAGACAGTAGCTGTGAATGACAGAGGGATTTTTATTTAGCTTTAGAGAACTCGTGAATAGAAAGTAATGAAGAAAAAGAGACTGATGGTATTAGTAAATGAGCTGAAATTGATGGAGTATGTAGTCTCAGTTCAGGAAGGAATAGAAAAATTAACAATTCACACAGAATACCTGGCTTTAAAAAGAATAAGACTACTTCTTTAGCAGAAATGGGAGAGAAATGACAAGAAACTAAAAATACACAAAAATTCTGAGTAGGTGAGAAGAATATAAGAAAAAGCATAAAAAATGCATAAGAAACAAGAAGCAACTGATACTCTCTGATGAATAGCTCTCATCTTCTCATAAAGTACAAGCGAGATCATCTGCTGAGCTTATAGGATTTTAGGATCCAGAGTTTCTACACAGAAATATCTGAAACATCCATTGTAGTGAACATGACAGAGTGTCAACAAGGATGAAAGCAATAATTGCTGACTGAAGCAGAGGTGGCAGGAAGTAGATTAGGAATTTTCATGCCTTCCTTTTGTAATTATCATCACACAGACGCTAGGATTACCGGGTGGAGTCTGTCACATTGAACATAGGAAAAATCATAGAGTAACAATTAGTGGTGTGGCTGGACACAGGACAGGAAGGTAAGGACAGTTTAAAATGGCATTATGAGTGGAGGCAAGATCGAGGAATTACAGAACTGACATGAGGCAAAGGGGTAAGACTAGTGTGACTGATAGTAAGAAATCTGAAAGACTACAAGTGTTGTAGAAAAGTGTACCTCTGAATTTAAGATAACAGAGATGAGGTCATTCAAATATTAGTTGTGCCCAACATACACTTATAATTGGTTCGTGGGAATGGGAAGGAAATCTGTCATTGGGAAGGGATGTTGTACTGACCATTTATGTAAATGACCAACACTATTGAAGGTGCTGTGATGGGACATCTTGATTGTCAACTTGAATGGATCTGCAATCAATAGAAGGCATGCCACTGGAAACGCCTGTGATGGATTTCCTTGATCACAAAGTTGGATGACCTACTCTAAATGTAGGCAGCATCTCAGATAAAAGATCAAATAAAGGTTTGCTGACCTACTCTAAATGTAGGCAGCATCTCAGATAAAAGATCAAATAAAGGTTTGCTCTTGCTTGTCTGCTTTTAATCTCACTGGAAAGTTTATTTCTGCATTCCTTTGCATATCAAAACCCAGATTCCCTAAGCTTAACACGGCCTGAAAACCAGTGGCACTCAAGGTCTCAAGGAATCCTCTAGGCCTTTGGCACCAGATTAGGACTGCTGAGGCGCCTAGCCTTGTGAACTGAACAACTATCAGGCTCTCAGCATGTCTAATGTGCATTGTTGCACTGCCCAGACAATACCACGTAAGTCACTCTGATAAATAACCTTTAATATGAATTCATTCTATCAATTCTGTTCCTGTAGAGAATCCTGACTATTTTAAACACCGAAGCTGGGAGAAGATAGAAGCAGACCTGTGAGGCATGTACAGAAGTAAAAAGACGATATGTGCAAATGTTCCGGATGGATTTAGAATGCATAATATTAAGTGAGGTCACCCAGTGTCAGAAAGAAAATAAAAAGGCATGTTCTCCCTCATATGTAGATCCTAGTCGTGTGTGTGTGTGTGTGTGTGTGTAAAATGCATGTGTTGGTCCAGTATAACATGTGGAAAGGAGAGAAAGAAAAAAATATTATGCCTTTTTTTCCAGATTCTTTCTAAACTATCTCAAAGTATGCTTTGGAAATTCAGAGAGTTTTTATCTATTTTTTGGTAGTGGTTACATCATTTTTTTACTTAATTAAAATATAATTACATAATTTCTTTCCTCCTCTCATATCTCACCCATGTCTGTTCTCACCCCTCCCTTCCAATTCATGGGTTCCTTTTTTAAAAGGTACAAAAGATTATAGAGAACTTATTTGCTAATAGAACGAGACTAAATAAGGAAACAAATAAAATGCAATGTTAGGTAGTAAAGAACAAAGGCTGTTGGTTATAATGGTGTGTTGGTTAGTTTTGTGTCAACTTGACAGAAGGGAGAGTCATCCAGGAAAGGGAAACCTCAATTGAGAAAAAAAAATGCCTCTATCAAATAGACCAATAGGCAAGTCTTCAGAACATTTTCTAGATGAATGATTAATGTGGAGGTCCTAATCACTGTAGACTGAACCACCCTCAGGCAGGTGATCTTGAGATATTTAAGGAAGCAGGCTATGAAAACCATGGAAAGCAAGCCAGTAAGCAACATTCTTCCATGGTCTCTGCTTCAGTTCCTGCCTCCACATTTTTGTGGAGCTACTGCCCTGACTTCCCTTCATAATGGGCTTCCCTTCGTGATGTAGTATCACAGCAACGGAAAGAAAATTAAGACATATGATGAGGTATGTATGGGTAGGTATAGCTATATTAGATGGAATGATTAGGCAAGACTTGTGATCAGTGGTGACCTTTCAACTTGGGGGCTGAAACATCATATGTTTATTAATGAGATAGCTATGAAGGAAAACTAGAGGAAAGCATTCTGGACATATGAATAAAAGCATAAACTTTTTGTCACAGGAAAAGCTTAATGTGCCAAAGAAATGAATAGAAGCAACAAGAATGGGCTTAATCAGAGAAGTCATGGTCATGAAAACATAGTGTAAGTTGAGATAACAAGGGTGGTAGTCACCAAATTATTCAGGAACTGGAAGGCTATGAAAGGAATTTTGATTTTATTTAATATACAATGGGAAGTTATTCAAAGATCGTTACGGTAACAGAAGAAAAATGATCTGATTTCTACTTCCATTATGGTAAAGCTGAAGGTCTATGGAGGGAGCCTGATGGCTAAGCTTCAAGCTTCTGTAGTAGTCCAGACTATAAAAACGTAATTTTAAGGATGATGTCAATGCTAGAAGTTACAAGAAGTTACCAGTGTCTGGGTAGATTTTCAAGACAAAAAAAAATGGCAGAATTGGTAAATTACTAGATATAATAGTTACAATAGAGATTCTTACGAAATTGACTAAAGCTATTTAAGATGGGAAAGACTTTGGTAAAGATATGGTTTGGACGTGATGCAGCAACAATCACCAATTCTGTCTGACCCGTATCATATACGTGGAACTACTCAGACATTCGTGTGGAAATATAAAGTAGATTCTTTAGAAAAATATATTAACAAAAATCAATCAAGAGGGACTTTAGAGATGGCTGAGTGGGTGAAGTACTTACTGAACAAACGTGAGGATCTGAGTTCAGATCCTTAGCACATCTGTAAAATGTTCTGTGTGTCCATGAGCATCTGTACGCACAGCACAGGAGGATGGAGACAGGTGCATCCCCAGGGTACAATGGCCAGGCAATCTAGCTGAAACAGCAAGCTCTAGATTCTGTGAAGAGACCCTTTCTCAGAAAATAATGTAGAAGGCAATTGAGAAAGCCATTCTGATGTCAAATCATGGCCTACATATACAAATGGATGTGTACTCCTTCATATTCACATGCACACAAATGAATACATACACCTACATCACACAAACATCCTCACATACGATCATGGGAAAGGTATTATACGTAAGCACATTAGTGACAGTTAGGTTTCCCTAAATAATACACAAATAACTTCTGTTTATCATCCTGCTAAAATATAAGCTCTGTAAAAGCCTCAATCCTGCCTGTCATATTCCTCCCAATTCTAGTGCCAATACTGATGTCTGGAAAATGGTGGATACCCAATAAATATGCCTAGAAAGGAGAAAGTAAAGAAAGAAATTTGTTCGGTAATCAGTTTGGATTTTAAATAAAAGAAAATACAGAAGGCTAACTTTTTTTCTTAATTAGAATAGAGAATTACTAATGTAGAAGGGTAAATTTATGGAAATTTTGAGGCGGACCATACTTCCTAGAGGTAGAAAAGACTCATTATTATCTCTCCCACTTCCTCCCACACACCAGGAATGATCAGGGCCGGAATAGTTCTCTTATGAGAAAAGCCCAATAGCCTCCTTTCCTTGAACTAACCTTCCCGGATAGAGAATAACTGTTCTCCAGTCAAGCAAACACAAGTACTTCCCACTCCTCTGCTAGAATCTCCAATTTGCATGCATTATTTCAGGGATCAGTAAACTATGGCCCTTGGGCCAAATTCATCCCTGCCTGTTTTTGTATATTCAAAGAAATAAGAATGGTTTTTACATTTTAAAATGATTTTTAAAAATCAAAAGAAGAATGATATTTCACGAAACATTAGCTATATGAAATTTAAATTTAAGTATCCATAAATAAAGTTGTAACAGCATACAGCCACATTTTCTAATTTACATATTACCCATGAGTGCTTGAGTGCTGCAATAGCATAATAGAATATTCGTGAGAGGCTATATGGCCCACAATGCTGTAAACATTCACTCCCTGCCCCTTTACATAAAAAGTATGTAGATCTCTTTCTTCATAGTTGGATTTCATGGTCACCACAAATGTGTGTATGTGTGTGTAGTACTTGGATGATATTTTCATTCCCATTTTACTGACCAAAAGAAAGGCAATGCTGAAAAAAGTAACAGATGCTAGATTCAAATTCAAGCAATGTAATACCAATAATATATAATATATAATGTCAATATGCACTAAATGAGTTTTCGCCAAGGATTAAAATCAATAGCAAGCAGATTTCCTGCACTCAGTCTTTCACTGATGTAATCTTTTCTACAACCCAACATGAGAGCTACCAGTATCATTCACTTTATGGTTGAGGAAACAAAGACTCAGAAAAACTGAGTAGTCTTTCTAAAACTTTTTTTTTTACAAGAATTGGGGTTTACTGCTGACTCTGAAAGAGCTGAACTTTGGAGTCTATCTACTCAGAAAGTAGGCACAGACTAGCTCAGATTTTAAAAACACTGAAGACCATTTTGTTGTTCTTTCTTATACAGTCAAGTTGGCATTCACCCAATTGTGAGTATATCTGGCGTCTAAGTGAACATGGTGACAATTTACATACAGAATTCATATATGATGTGGAAAATGAAAATAGGCTAGAGTGAAAGGAACGACAAATTCCCTCGAACATGATGACTCACAACACATCCGCCACAATACAAAAAGAAGATTGTCCCTCTAATTTGGCAACATAAAGTTCATCAATAATCTTGAGGAGTACTGGTTTAGTACAGGGCTGGAAATGACTTCACTGGGGCAAACAAATGAGGGGGACGTGGGGGAAGCAAAAGGAAAATGTTGAAAATTTTAACAAGAAACGTGGCTACAGGAGAAAGATGAAGAATGTAGTTCTCCAGCAGAGGACTCTGGGTCAGAAAGAATAATTATTAAAGACTGTGAACCATATTTACATGCAAAAGGATTTTCTTAAGATCTTAGAAAGAAAGAAAATAGCATCTTTACAAGATTTTTCTACTTTGAAGAACTACAATTTCTAAGAATAAATTTTAGAACTACTATGAACTTAACACGATTCATGGATTTAAGAAATGTGGATCCTGGGAGGATGGTTTCCTGGGTAAGATCACTCTCTTACTCTCCAAGTGTGAGGACCAAAGCCAAGCATGGCTGTGCATGGCTGTAACCTCATTACTGGAGAGGGGACACAGGTGGGCTCCCAGAGCTCTCTGGCTGACCAGCCTTGCCAAAATAGTAGCCTTAGCTCCTTGTATTCGCTTCCATTTACTTCAAGGGAAGGCTTCTCTGACGGAAGCTGAGAGTAGCCTTTATTTGTGGATTAAACACAGATAATTTTGATGTGGTTTTGATGCTATATCAATTCAGAAATGTGTCAGCAGTAGAATCCCACAAGGGTCTAAGACCTCCTCAGTCTCAATCACAAGTTTTTCTTGAGAAATGTAATTATTAGCCCTCAGCTCACTCATAGAAATCGCAGAAGCAACTTTTCAAATTCTACAGAAAATCCTACTGAGAACTCAATGGAACTATGTTAATTCTAAAGCTGAATGTGGGATAATTTAATGTTTTCTGGTATCAAGTCTTATACCCATAGTTTATCTACCTGTTCTCGGTGTTCCCTATAGAACTTGCAATCTTTTCTTTCCCATTCTTGTCTTCCTTATATTTTTAGTTGCTGCCAAATGTTTTATTCTTTATTTATACTCTCTAACGTTTCAAATAAGTGTCCCTAGTGTATAGGAGTATGGTTAATTTCTATACATATTTTGGACTTTGAGAAGATGAGGTGCATGGGTATGATGCATGCATGTATCTCACTGAGGGTGCATGCACTAATTTGTACACATGCAGAGGACAGAGGTCAGTGTCTTTATTATTCTTTGCTTTATTGCCTTGAGACAGCACCTCTCACTGTACTGGAAGCTCGCCATTTTGACCAAGCTGGTTAGTCAGTGAGTTCTTGGGATCCACCCATGCACACGTCCCAGTAATGAGATTACAGACATGCACAGTGATGTTTAGCTTTGTACATGGGTGCTGAGAACTAGAACTCTGGTCCTCACATTTGTAGATTAAGTGTTCTTCTCACTAAACCACCCACACCCAGCCCCCACATTTCTTAAATCCACAAATTATGATAATTTCTTATCACTTTTATAATTTATTCTTAGAGACTTTAGTTCTCTGAGGTAGAAAAATCTTATTAAAATGATATTTTCTTTCTAATTGCCTATATTCTTTTTCTTAGCTTCATGTTATAATGAAAATCTCAAGCACAATACCAAATAAACAGAAATAGTAAGAGTGGCATTCTTCTCTTATTTCTTAACTTAAAGGAAATATATTCACTATTTCCCCCTTTGAAATTGTCTTTACTGTAGAAATTTTAGTGATTTCCAATATCAGGTTACATGGTTTTTCTTTTATTTAGTTTACAAGTCCTTTCTGTTTTGAATCATTGAACACTGAATTTTACCTGATCTTGTTGCACATCAACTAAGATCACCATACATTACTTTCTGTTAGTACAGTAAGCTACATACACCTATTTTTCTAATACTGGGTCAATCTTACACTTTAGGCTACTTTTGTTCATTCTGAAGAATTGGTTTATATTTTGTTGCATTCAATTTAATGGTATGTTATGATTTTCAAATTCATACTCATGAGCAGTATTGTCCTATCATTCTTATTTCTTTGATTATCCATCTCTAATTTTTTATTACTTAAAAAAATACCAATCCAAATTTTCACTCCCTCCCTTCTTCCCCCTCCCCTCCCTCTCCCTCCACAGACCCTCCCACCCCATCTCCCTCCAATCCTAAGAGGGCAATGCACCCCACCCTGTGGAAAATTTTGTTATCAAGATTTCATTGGTTCCACAGAAACAGCTGAAGTATGGAAGTATATGTCCCAATATACACCCCCTAATTTTTGAGGCAGGATCTTACTATGTAAGCTTGGCTCTCCTGAAACGTCCTTTGCAGACCAGGCTGGCTTGGAACTACGTTTGTTTGTTTGTTTGTTTGTTTGTTTAGAAGATGAGATTTCCCTATCATCCAGACTGGCCTCAGACTCATCATCCCCTTTCCTCAGCTTCGCAGGCAGCTGAAGTGGTAAAATGTCACCTACACAGCTCTTCCTTGTACTTTATCTAGAAAACAATGGTCTGTTAAGTGTTTGAACTTTGCTTTAATTTATGTATGTTTTTCAAGACAGCATCTCTCTGTGTAGCCCTAGAACTAGCTCTGTAGAGTCTGGCTTCAAACCCACAGAGATCTGCCTGTCTCAGCCTCCCGAGTGCTGGGACTAAAGGTGTGCCATCACCACCACCCGAAAACATTCTGGACCTAGTTTTCTCACTACAGAGAGGATGTAATCTACTTATTTGACTTCATTCACTCAGAGTACTACTAATCTTTCACAGTCACTTTGAGGTAGGAACCTTTGAGATTCCAGCTTCAAGAATTTCCGGGGACGGGGGAAATGGTTATCTTGGCTCTAGGCTTCAACTTCTGGTCTTCACTCCACAGTTATTGAAGGAAGCAGAGTTCAAGGTGTCTAGAGTTGAGAGAACCCCTCAGAGGAAAAGACCATGCAATAGCTAAGTTACCCGGGGAGATTTTTCCCATTTTCAGCACCATTTTGGCCACCGCAGAAACCTTCCTTTTGTGCCAGTTCAGCAGCTGGCCAGAAGTTCAAAGTGAAAGCTTCTTCCAGCTTCTTAGAGTCAAAAAAATGTGAAATCTCAAAGTGAGGCTTACAACAGAATATTTCCTAAATTTATTTGACCACAAAAGCCTTTTCTCTCAGCCAACCTTAAGAAAAAATGTTCCATAGATCAAAACTTGAGAAATCCTGTGATCAATGATCTGTAAATACTCTCCCATCTCCAGCATGCAATAATTCTGCCTTTTGGTTACTTTAAAGAAACACCATAGGCTTACAAGAGACTGAAATTATTCAGTTATTCACTTTAAATCAGTTTAGTAGTTCTGCCCAGCAATCTTTGACAATTTAAGCACCAAGGGCAGCAAAACATGACGGGGCTTTTAAGGCAATTAGAAGACATAACAGGCCCATTGGTGCAATCATTTTTATACAGTTAATTTTTATCAAATGTTCAGATTTGTGGCAAAACACAGATAACTAAACATATGACTTTAACTCTGCTTTCTCTTGGGTCTTCACTACAATAACAAGAAGTCTAAAAAATGAAAGTCAGATTGTGGCTGTCGTTAGCGAGATGGCCAAGTGCTAAAATTGCTTGTTGTACAAACCTGAGCTCGCATCCCAAACACTTACATAAAAGCTGAGTGCGGCTGTGTGCACCTGTTCTAATGTTGTAAAGACAGGAAGGTCCCGAGGGTTTCCCCAGACAGTCAGTCTAGCCAAACTTGAGAGCATCAAGCTTGTTGAAAGACTCTTCCAAAAATTAAAAACTAAGGTAGAGGGTTAGCATGATAGCTCAGTGGTTAAAGGCACCTGCCAGCAAGCCAAACAACCTGAGTTCACTCGGCCCTAGAAAACACATGATGGAAGGCGAGAATCATGTCCCAAAAGTTGTCCTCTAACTTCCACATATGTACTTGTGCACACAAAAAATAACAAAGTAAATAAGTGTAAAACTGAAGTTTTAAATAAGGTAGAAAGCAATAGAGGAAGACACTTGCCTTGGACCTTCTGATTTCTACAGACATAGTCATCAAAACATGCACATGCACCCATGCGCGCACACACATACACACACAAATATAAAGAAAATAGAAGTAACAACCAAGAGCAAAACTAAAAAAGCAAATCTGTAAAAAAAAAAAGATAAAATAAAATAGAGAGTGAGGGAAGGAAGAAGAGAGAGAGAGGAGAGAGACAGACAGACTGAGAGAGAAAGATCTGATAACTAGGCAATAAATTGGTTTAGCAATTCAGGGAAAAGTCAAAATTTTTAGTAAGTAGCTATCAAAATCACCTCATACTTTGGCTTTCAGCCATTTTTTTTAAAAAAAAGTCTCAAACTGACCAGGAAACTATTTTCCTGCTGACTACTTTTCATAGTTCTAGAAGGTATTATGCAGGATACTGGGAGAGAAAAGGCATCAATAATCTTACAGTGCTTGATCCTGCGTGCTATAGCACCATCCTGACAGGCAAGACGTGCTCAAGAGTGACAGGACTATAGTGGGAGTAACCAACCACCTTCTGATGGGATTTGAAGGTTGTTCCAGAGGAGGGAATTCAAACCTGATACTATACCCTATACCCAGGAGGGGAGAGACACAGAGACAGCGAGAGAGAGAGATAGTGAAAGAGAGAGACAGAGAGAGACAGCGAGAGACAGAGAGAGAGAACCCTTGGCTAGAAGAAGGACATAGACAAGAACCTACAGTGTAATCACTGTTGTTAAATGGTCATGATATCAGACTACCTTCTACATTTTATGTTTATACCCATCAATTCATTTCCGTCTCAATTTTTGAGAGTTTCTTTTTGCAGAGGGTACAGGGTCAAAATGTTAACAATAAGCAATTGTGAGAGTTCAACCCAAAAGGGAACAACTTTTTCATCCTGCTAACAACACTATCCCCACCAAAGCTGGGGAAACATCATAGAAGAAGAGAAGAAAGAATGCAAGAGCCAGATGATGGGAACAGGGAGTTCTATTAAACGCTGTCCTTTGGACATGCCATGGCTGTTGCATGTATCGATTCACAACCGCTATAGTTACCTGAATGGGACCTGCACAAGAGATCAAGCTACTTCCTAGTCCAAGCCTTTAGCCGTTCTAAGACGGAACAAGGATTTCTTTGAGCACTGAAGGTTATATGTTGAAAAGAAAATACAGCATTTGGTTTTGCAGCTTTTCCTCCAAGCTCTACCTTCACTTCAGCATCCAGCTATTTCCACAGGCCTGAACTTCACCCCTGAATGCACTCCTACTATTAGAGGAAATAGGCAGAGTTAATATCCAACCAGGAGGAGACTTAGTTGACTTGAATTCTTTTGTAAGAGGTAAAGACCGAGTAGGAACACAAGAATGTGAAGCTTTCTGAAATAAAGCGTAAGACCAGAAAGCCTCACTCGGCCCAAAGTTCCCTTTGTTGAAGATGATGGCACAGATGAAAAACAAACAACAAAAAAGCCAAAACCTGGGATTCTTAAAGCCTTTGAAATCCCTGGGAAGCCAAAGCTCTTGAAATCTGTCGCTGCAGTCATCAAAAGGAGGTCCTTTGCCACACTGGGCTAAGTAGGTACCTGACAAGCTGGAATGTGTTCACTTCTTTTTCAGCAACGGCTATTAAATGCTGGGTTAATTTTTTCCTGATTGTTTTTTTTTTCCAAAGGGGTTGAATAATAAAGACTAATTACGAAAAAGCTGGCACTTTGAAGGAAGGAGAAAAATACCTGCTGACAAGCATGAAAACATACGAGTTCACAGATTTTCAATCATTCTCTGTGCCTCCTGTAAATCACAAAGCATATTTCACATCTTATCTCTGGACACGAATGCCCGCCCCTACCTTTCTTTAGCGTGTCAGCTAGCATTCTGACCTCTATCATCCAGGAACACAAATAGAGTATTTGGGACACATGTTCAATCGCTAAGCAGCACACATCACCTTCCTCTCTGCCGCTTTACTTAGCAGCACTCTGTACCTAGGAGACTTTAAGGATGTATTTTTACATCAAATGAGGGAAGTGAAATGTTCTCCTTAGCGAGGCAGGGTGATAGTTCTGGCTAGAGTCCACATGGCCAAGTTCTTCTCAGTATTGGTTTTGATAAAAATCCCACAGTAGCTCCCATTAGTTCAAAGTAGCTTTGTAAGATCTTGAGAAAAAAAAAATCTATCCTAAGTTTCGAAAGTCTTGTAGTGCCTGAGAAAACTAGATACACGCTTATGACTTCAGCCTTAAGAAACCCAGCAACCATCATTACAAAGACACTAAGTCCTCTATTTGGTATACATATGTTAAGCACCTGCTGTGTAGTAAGCCCACAGATGAGTGCAGGACACATAAAATACAGCAGTTGCTCTCTAGAACATCAAAACCTGATAGAAGGAGCTAGGATATGCAAACAGATGAATTCAGTACTGATGGGAAGTCACATAGAGTCCAGAGGATAGCAACAACCAAAAGAGGAGAGTTAGGGAACTAATAGGTACTAGCCAGCTAGGTCATGGCGGGTAGGAAGTTATTGATCTTAAAGGTATTTTTTACATCTCTTATTAAATTCTTTCTTTAACAGTTTCATACAACTACATAAAGCACTTTAATTACTCTCACCCTCCCCACCTTTCTCATCTCCCTACAACCCCTGTCAATCACCTACTCACTCTTTCCTGTATCCATGGCTTTTTGTTTCTCTTTGTGACCCACTGAGTTTAACCAGAACCAGCCCTGTGACCATGACTTGGGAACTATCCGTTGGTGACTTGTAGGTACACCAGAGGATACCACTGAAGACAGCTCCTGCCTCTACCACAGGAGCCATCAAGAGTTAATATTCTAAATGTAGAAGAATGCAGGCTCCCCAGCTGTCGGTCCAGATTCATGTGCTCTCAGGACCTCAGGTCAGCTGTCTCTTTGGGTTTCCCCGTCATGACCTTGACTCCCTTGGCTCATACAATCCTTCCTCTCTTTCTTCAGGAGGACTCCAAGAGTTAGGCCTAGTGCTTGAGTATGGATCTCTGCATCTGCTTCCATCCGTTCCTGGATGAAGGCTCTCTGTTGACAATCTCCACATGTGTGTGAAAGTTGTGCAGCTTGGCCTGTTTGTAAGGTTCCTAGCAGTGAGATCAGGACCAGTGCCTGATTGCCTTGCCCAGCCTTGAGGCAATAGGAGGAGCTCCATCCTACCTCAACTTAATGTGCCACGCTTAGTTCAAGTCCATGGCGGGTGCTGTCCCTTTCTGAATGGAGATGGAGGAGGAGCGAATGAGGAGGGGAGTTGGGGGAAGGAAACTGGAAGAGAAGAGGGAGCGGAAACTGGTCAGTATGTAAAATAAATGAACTGTGGTTGAAATGTACAATGAATTTTTTTTAAAAAAAATGTATCCTAGAATGACAAGAAAAAAATTTAAATGTCAATAAAAAAGAAAAAGAAAATGTTCATGGATTGAGATTTATCCTATTCTTATGAACAAGGAAAGGAATAAATATGTACAGATAGTCTTAGTTAAGGAAGAAAAATGCAACTCAGAAAACCAATTTTATTATTGCTACAGACAGTTGAAGATTGTTCTTATTCTACGTAGACACACTATATTTCATGAGAGTGAACTACTAGGTCCTATTTGTTTCAGAAACATCACAAGCCCAGGCAAAAATAGTCAAGCACAGCTTCCCAGTTAAAGCGGCAGGCTCTAGAATGTTAGAAATCCTTCATTCCAATTCCAATTTCTACCTTTAAACACCAGAAGCAGCATTTACTATAAGCAAAAGATTCAAATGTAAGTATTTCTTCTCACACTTGACATTCCTTTAAATAATATCAGTAAAGAAGTCTAGTGCACTACTCTATACACATTTCAAGTAGCTAAAACCTAGCAGCAATAGGAAGCCACTAATAAAACTAGGTCAAGGACCTAGGGGTGCCTGACACTGTTTCTTCTCTATCATCATGTTGTTCCCCTAAAGTTAAAGAACTGCTATTCAATTCCTCCAAGACACTGAGCTGCTTAAAGCTGTTGAAGTGCATCACCTCGACTTAAATATTCCCAACAGTATTTACTAGTCTCATACCCACCTTCCAATGACAGCAAACTAAATCCTTAGGCTGTGCTCTGACATTAACTTCCAAAAAGCCTTTCTCTGCTCTCTATTACTAATGTCTTGCAAACTGGTTTTACTGCCCTGCAGAGTTCCTCCCTTCTCTTCCTCCCAACTGTTTTCTTCTAATAAAGCTCTGAAGAACTTCCTACATCAAAGCAGTTCACTGGAGGGATGGCTCTAAAGCACCAAGCTACTTTATCACCATTCAGTCAAAAATTTGTCATCAAACTGCCGTATAAAATTGCAGAGATGCCATGTCACAGTTCAGTAATAGTACTTATTAATCAGTCAAGAAGACTGGGTCATCTTATAAAACTGGTTAGCAAGTCGGTAGCATCCCTTAAAAGAAACTGAAAATTGGGGCTGGAGAGCTGGCTTGGTGTTTAAGAGCACTTGCTGCTCTTCCAGATCCAGAGTTCAGTTCCTGGCTCCCATACAGTGGCTCGCAACCATTTGTAACTCCAGTTCCGGGGGATCTAATGCACTTTTCTGGAGTCTGCAGGCACCAGGCGCACACTTGGTTCATTTCTATGCATGTAGGCCAAACATCCACAAACACAGAATAAAATGGTTTTGAAAAGGAACCCAAAATTCAAGCTAGTTTCATCCTAACTAAGATGAAGGGCAGCGGCACATGTTCCATAAAGAACAATTCCTTGCTTAGAGGTCAGCTTTTCTTACAGGCACCATGGTGAGGAGAGAGAAAGGATTTAAAAAAAAAAGACATTTCTGACTCTTGTGGCTCTCACTTTCAACTTGAAAAGCTACAGATTCCCATCTGCCTGTTTCCCTATCACCTGCGTCACAATCATTTGCAGACATATATCTGAGCTACTTCTGTCACTAGTGGCAACAATCTATCCACCAGTAATATTTTTTTCCAATACTGAAGCTTAATTGGTTTCAATATTCCTTCTCACTTTTACCAAACCTCAGAGGAGCCATCGTGAAGAAGTTCATTAAGTTAATTGGCAAAAAGGAAATAGCTATATTGGCTGCCGAAAAGTTCTCAAGGACAAGTGTTCAACAGTGCCCCAGTTCCCACTCACCACCAAGCAGAAGCTGACCAAGCAAGCAATTACCATTGGAACGCCAAGGAGAAAGACCAGATAGTTCCAAGAATGGGAAAGATGGCCTATCGTTGTTTCTAGAAGAGGCGTAGGTATGATTACTAAATGAAAGCTTATTCCCACATGCACACTCATTGCAAACTACAGTCCTAAAGCCAATATCTCAGTTCAGAAATCATAAGAGTTGCCCTTAACTTTATAAAAAAGCAGAGCTTCTTAGTTTAGTGACAGTGGGACAGGAAGCTTAGTGCAAAGGTTATGTGTTTTCATCTGATGGGACTATTAAATAGAACAATGAGGATTCTTGTATAAGTCCCCAAAAGCAAGGATTTATGTTGTCACTTAAAGACAGGCTTAAATGGAGGTTCATGTCTTAACCTGAGATCACTGGGTGGCACTACCCTTTCCCTGCCCAACACACAAACACACACACATATGCACACACTCACTCTCTCTCTCTCACACACACACACATGCACTACACACAAACTGCACTACCTAGACAGCAATATAAGACAGGAGAGGCTAAAGGGATTGACTCTAAGGACTGATGAGTGCCAACCCTATCCTTACTCCTTGGAACCTCCATCCTGATTGCCCACTTGACTCCACTGTGCCTGTTATTGCTTTATAATATCAAGTTCAAAAACTGCCTATTTATTTTTAATTCAATTTGATTGTTCCTTTAAACATATATATATATATATATATATATATATATATATATATATTACATTGCATATATTCCTCCACTCTCTCTTTTTAATCACTCTCCTCATTCATCACCTTTGTCGCTCTGGATAATTTCACTTGCATTTTATATGTATATATATATATATATATGATTTACATGACTATATAAAATCTAGGAACAACTAATAAAAGAAAATGTGATATGTGACTTTATGAGACTGGCCTATTTCACTTAATAAAACACTATGTGCCCGTTTTTTGAGCTTAGTTCTTTAAGATTACATTGAGTTTTCAGAACAACTCTCTTATGTAAATATTATCGTAGATGTAGAAAATAAGAGAGTCCAGGAGTTTTGTGACTGCTGTCATTCAAGTCAATAAATGTGCTAAGTATTTATTCTCTACTCTTCACACACATACAAAAATACCCTATATTGAAATTTAATTAGCATGCCATAAAATTCACTAACAGTTTTGTATTCGTTTCTTTTCTGTTGCTGTGATAAAATACTCTGATAAAAATAACCTAAGAAAATAAGGTTTATTTTAGCTCACAGTTGAAGGTTCATCGTGATAGGTAAGACAAAGACAGGAAGAGCCTGGAGCAGCTGATCACAATACATCCTCAATCAGAAGACACAGTTCCCTCTCTCCATTATACAGTGCTGGAGCTCACCCAGGGAATGGAACCACCCTCATCAACTAAAACAATTGAGAATATCCACACAGACATCATACTTAGAGCCCATCTTCCAGGTGATTCTAGATAGTGTGAAGTTGACAACACTAATCATCAGAAATGTACTATATTCCTTCAGTATCCACAAGACATGGGTTCAATCTCTCTCTCTCTCTCTCTCTCTCTCTCTCTCTCTCTCTCTCTGTCTCTGTCTCTCTCTCTCTTTCTCTCTCTGTCACACACACACACACACACACACACACACACACATACTTGAAGATGCCCAACTCCAAGGATGCTCAAGTTCCTTGTATAAAATAGTATAATGTTGCTATATAATCCTTCTGTAAACTTTTAATCATTTGTAGATTGCTGTTAAGACCTAATATGATGTAAATGCTACATAATTCTATTGGTGGATTGCTTTGGGACTGATCGAAGGAAAGTCATACTTTTTAAAAGCAAATTTGTATTGTATGTGTTTCATACATGAGAGGGGGTGGGGGAAAGGTCACATGGCATTCTTAGGTTCCTTTTTTTTTGATTCAGGGTCTTCAGGGTCTCTCACTGGCTGGAACTGTCAAAGTGGAGCAGGTTGGCTGGACAGAGGCTCTAGTGATCCCTCTATCTCCGACTCCAGAGTGCTGAGATTACAGGCACACCATGGTCCAAAAATTTTATTGTGGGTCTTGAGGTTTAAGCTCAGATAGTTATGTTTGCAAGGCACTTTAGCAACTGAGATACCATCCTAGCCCTCAAATTATTTTCCGTTCATGGTTGAACCTATAGATAGAGGATACAGAAATATTGAAAGTTGAATATGTTATATAGATAGAGAATACAGAAATATTGAAAGTTGAATATGTTATAAATGTTGTAAACCCTCCTGGACTGATGGTACAAGCCTGTTGTCCCAATTACCTGGAAGCCTGAAGTAGCACTGAAATTCAAAACCTACCTAAACTACAGTAAGTCTGGCCTGTATAACTTAGATCCTGTCTTGAAATAAAAATAAAAAGGGGTGGTTTCTTGGCATATGACCTAAGTTTTGAAATTTTTCATCACCACAGAAAGGAAACCCCATATCTTCCTTACATGAAGACAGTTCCTCTTCATTCTGCCTGTATTCTGCCCTTTACCTAGGGAGCCCCTTAATTATTAGAAAAAAATTCTGTGGAAATTAGTAATATACTTTCTTATCTTTATATTTTCTTATCTGTGCCATTTTAGATAAACAAAACCATATAAAAGGAAGTCTTGTGCTCTTTGCGACTGGCTTTCTTAGGGCTTATATAGCTATGATAAAACACGACAATTGAAAGCATATTAGAGAAGAATTGGTTTGTTTAAGCTTACAATTCCAGCTAACAATTCATCATTGAGAAACGTAGGGACGGGAATTCAAGGAAGGCAGAAGCCTGGAGGCAGGAACTGATGCAGAGACCTTGGAGAGGTGCTGCTCTCCATGGAGTCTCAGCCTGCTTCTTTGTAGCACCGGAATCACCAGCCCAGAGTGGCCCCACCCACAGTGATCTATGCCCTCCCACATCAATCACCAATAGTGGAAATGCCACAGACAATCTGGTGGCAGCATTTTCTCAGTTGTGGTTCTCTACTCCCAAATGACTCTAGCTTGTGTCAAACTAACCTAGTCAGCACACTGGCTTTTTCCACTTAGCAAAGCATATCCAAGGGTCACTATGTTTTATGAAGGTTTACCTCACAATTTCAGAGATTTTAAAGATATTATCTAAGTACCCCAATAATCATCACTATCCAGTTGACACCTCTATTCAGGTATGATCAAACACAAATTCTCATCTTGATGCAAATGCAATGGAACTCATTGTGATCAGTACCTCAAATTCAATAATGAGCTTCATCATGCTTCCCAAAACACACTCAAATCCCTTTCGTCAGGGAAATTCTATTCTTTGAAGTAGCCATCAATATCGCCTTTCTCACTGTTGCTTATTTACTTCAGACTGGGTTTTCCCACTTCCATATTTTCTCTACCTAGTCTTCAAATTTCACCAACTAAGGAAACTCTTAGTATCTCCATTTTAAAAAAAAATGGGATGAAATGATATAATACTGAAAGCTAATTTTTCCCTTCTGAACAGTGAAATTGTTCCAACTTTAACCACTCAAATAGCTAAGTGCATATGTGTTCCTGAATATGTGTGTGTTTGACACTGTGTAGGCGTGTCTGGGAATGATAACAACCAAATCAGGGAGTCTCATCACTTGGAATTTTCTTAGCAACATTTTGTGCCTTAAAATTAGGTCTCCACTTAAAAACCCCTGCACATCTCTAGTTCTTGGGAGTTGTGAAGTCCCTTCTCATTAGTCAAGTGTTGACTGCTGCGATTTCTTCAGAAAACTCCAGGTTCTTCTGTATCAGTAATAAAACTTAAACTGGGTATCTTTGTCAAGAAAAAGTCCAAAGTGACCTGGGAGAACGTGTGGACTTGTAAACATCTGAGACACATAATGGGATAAATGTCAGAAAGGCCTTCCCAATCATTTTGAGCTATTTTCTTCCCAGTGCTTTCAGTTGTCAATTGCTCCCTCAGGCCAGATGGTAAACCAATTGTCCTCAGTATGAAGACACGGGATGCACACTCAATCTGTTAGGACAAATCCACAGAAAAGAATAAGGGGCTTTCAAAGTAATTTCTGAACACATATTTCATAATCAAGTGTTCATTAGTGATAAAACCAAATATTCTTTTAAAAATAAAACTGTTTTATTATAATTAACTCATAAAACACCACACAGCTGCAATAGCATAGCTACCGAAGCAAACATTTATCCAATCCCAAACTCTACATCTCAGTGGGCTTCTATACAGTTAGGATCTCCGTTCCGAATCAGCAGGGCTTCTCTTACATTTTTATACTTTCACTACCAGTTACATTTTTTACTCATTTATCCACGACAGAAAAATTTTTACAAATCTATGGTGGAATTGAAGCTAGAAAAATATTAGTTTATATCCTCTTTCATGATACCTTTGTCCTTTTGTCTGGAATTCATCCTCCTTTATCGCCTAATATCCTTTCTTGGTTTTCTTTCTGAATGTTATAACTACACTTACACCTGTGTGTGTGTGTGTGTGTGTGTGTGTGTGTGTGTGTGTGTGTGTTCATATACATTATAGGCTAGGATCCCCATATAAGACAGAACATGAGAGGTTCTTTTTTTAGTTTTCAATTTAAGAAAAAAATTAAAGTAGAATTACGCTACATTCCCCTTCCCTTTTCTCCCTCTAGCCACTCACAACTACTCACCTCAAATCGCTCTCATGTTTCCCCCCTCAGGTTGATAGCATCTTTTTTCTTTATTATTGTTACATAGATATATGTGGGTGTGTATGTGTGTATACACATGAGTATAAATAAATACAACCTTGTGAGTTTACTTTTATTTTTCTTTTGAATTTGGGTTACTTCAAGAAATATACTTTCCATGCCCATCCATTTTCCTGCAAATTCCATGAGTTCATTTTTCTTTACAGCCAAATAATATTCCATTATACACATGTGGCACATTTTCATTATTCATTCATCTGTTGATGGACAATGATATTAGTTCCACTTCCTTGCTATCATAAATATAGCAGCAATAAGCACAGGGGTGCAGATGTCTCAGGTAAGATATGGAATGTTGGTTTTTGTCAACTTGACACAAGCCTATGCATATCTGGAAAGAGGGGATCTTAACTGAGAAAATACCTCCATAAGATTGTCCAACTTAATTATGTCAACAAAGATGGAGAAACCTATCAGTGCCCAGCTAGCCTTCCTAGCTAGTGTTCATAGTGCAAGAAGGAGAAAAGTGATCATCACTATCACCCACCTAACAACCCTGTAGCTCCCAACAGCAGCCTTCCTGAGGGATCTACTAGTGCAATAGGAGCACAAATGTTATGGGCGGGACCAACAACTTTTTGCTTGGATTTCAGGCCCACTCCATGAGATGGAACACATACCTGACACTGCTTAAGTGGCCAGAACTTGAGACTATATAGGTCATGGACTCTCGGGAAAAACTTACTACTATTATTCTGCTAAAGGAACATAGCAATAAAATGACACCTCATGACATATTGATATAGCCATAGATCAATGACTCCCTCAACCCTCATTAAAGAAGTGTCTTCTTTTCATAGATGGCAACTCAACACAGCTAGACAATGTGCAGAGAATAAGATACTTTGGAGCATTCTGTCCTAAATAAGATGTCTTTATCAAACCCCTTCCCTCAAAGCCCAGGGATCTATATGGAAGGGGAGGTAGAAGGACTGTAAGAGACAAAATTTGTGAATGATGCCAAGAAAATAACATCTCCCAGACTAATAAACAATGAACTCAAAGAGCCTGTGATACCTTGCGTAAGACCTGAATGGGTTCAAAAATGCTATTTGCAGTTGATGCCTGCAGGAAAAGGAAAAATCAGTTTCTCCAGTGCAATGTAGCTGTGTATATTAACCACACTCCAGGACACACCCAGTAGTCTGCCAACACAAAAGAGACTCCATAGGGATTTTTTTTGTACATTTTTGTGTGGTTTGATATTTTTTGTCTTTTTGGGCTTTGGGGGTATTTCTTTTTGACACAGGGTTTCTCTGTAGCTTTGGAGTCTGTCCTGGAACTAGTACTTGTAGACCAGGGTGGCCTCGAACTTCCAGAGGTCTGTCTGCCTGTGCCTCCCAAATGCTGAGATTACAGGTGTGTGCCACCACTGCCCGGCTGATATTTTTTGTCTTGTTAGTATTTTTGTTTTGTTTGGATTTTGGGGTATTTTTGTTTTCATTTTTTGATTTGTTTTCTGAGAGAGAGAGAGAGAGAGAGAGAGAGAGAGAGAGAGAGAGAAAGAAAGAAAGAGAGAGATTTTGGTAGACAAGAAGTGGGAAGGACCTGGTAGGAGTTGGGAGAGAGGAAAGAATATGATAGAAAAATACATTGCATCAAAATTTATTTTTAAACAAGTTTCCTGCAGGCAAGTCTATAGGGGATTTTCTTCATTTTTGATTGATGTGGGAGGACCCAACCCACTGTGGGTGGTGCAACCCCTGGGTAGGTGGTCCTGCCCACCTGAAGTGTTTAAGAAAGTAGGCTAAGAATCTGGTTAGATCACGTCCTCGTTCAGTCCCAGTCTAACTGGCCTTGTTAAACTCTCATCAGATCCGTTCCCTTGTATCAGTGGGTGATAGCATCCCTCGCAGTACTGATTTCGTTTTTCATGTTCTTCCTCCTTCTGCTCCTCATTTGGACCTCGGGGGGCTCAGTACGGTGCTCCGATGTGGGTCTCCGACTGTATCGCCGTCCTTCGCCAGATGAAGGATCTATGGTGATAAGCAAAATATACATCAGTATGGTCATGGGCCACGGCCGATTCAGGCACCCTCTCCTCTGTCCAGAGTGTGGCTGGCCCGAAGTCTTTCTGAAAAGCCATTGACTATGACACTGGGACCTGTTTCCTCTACATATACTGGATTTTGGGGATCCAGTCTGTTTGGACACTCACCTTCCTGGACCTGGAGGGAGGGGGAAGGAACTGGAACTTCCCACAGGGCAGGAAACCCTGACTGCCCTGGGGGACGAAGAGGGAGGAGGAGGGGGAGTGGGGGGAGTGGGAGGGTGTTGGGAGGGGGGGCGGAAATGGAAACTTTTATAATTTAATAAAATTTACTTAAAAAAAAAAGAAAGTAGGCTAAGCAAGCCATAGGGAGCAAGTCAGAAAGAAGCACCTCTCCATAGCTTCTGCATCAGATCCTGCCTCCAGGTTCCTGCCTTGACTTCCCTGAATGATGGAGTGTGATCTGAGAGTTGTAAGATAAAATGGACCTTTTCCTCCCCAAGTTGCTTTTGATCATGTTGTTTTATCACAACATTGCAAGTCCTAATTGAGACATGAAGGTCTTTGGGTATTTGCCCAGGAATAGAATAAATGAGTCATATGGTAGTTATAGTTTTATTATTTTTAGGAACCTCCAAACCAACATCCATTATTGTAGTAAGTAGACCACTTGTTGGTTCCTGCCACTTAGCCCTGAAATAATCACCCATAAACTGTATTAATTAAATTACTGCTTGGCCCATTATCTCTAGCTTCTTATTGGCTAACTCTTACATATTAATTTAACCCATTTCTGTTAATCTGTGTATCGCCACATGGCAGTGGCTTACTTTACCTGCTAAAGTTCCTTTGTCTGGCTTCAGGGGGATACAAAGCATAGCGTCTCCTGACTCCACCTCCTTTCTCTCAGCATTCATCTTAGTTTTCCCCACCTACCTAAGTTCTGCCCTATCAACAGGCAAGGCAGTTTTCTTTATTAATTAACCAATCCTATTTACAGCATACAGAGGGGAATCACACATCACAGAATGGCTGTATTAATTTGCACTCCTTCCAGCAATGAATAAGGGTTCTGATTTCCCTACATTTTTTCCAACACTAATCATCAGATTTTGTGGTGATAGGCATTCTGACTAGGGTGAGGTGGTATCTCAAAACAGTTTTAATTTACATTTCCCTAATGACTAGAGATGTTGAACACTTTTAAAAGTAGTTATTGGACATTTGTGTTTTGTTTACTTTTGAAAAGTATCTTCACAAAAAAAGTAAAAAATCTTCATTAGTCTATTTGATGAATATTTAATGAATGACAGTTTTGTTACTTTGGGGTTTAATTTTTGCAATTCTTTGTAAATTCTGGACATCTGCTCTGTGTGTGAAGTATAGCTGGTAAATATTTTTCACATTTGTGTGTGCTGTCTCTATATTCTGTTGATAGCTTCTTCTGCTACATGGAAACTTTTCAATTTTATGTAGTTCCATCTCTTGATGCTTGCATCTAATTCCTGTGCTAGTAAATTCTGTTCAGAAAGTCCTTGCCTACTCCAGTGTCTTGAAGAGTATTCTCTTGTTTTTCTCTAGTAGTTTCTGCATTTCACATTTTAAACTGAGGTATTTGATTTATTTCAAATTGATTTTTGTATGAAGTGAAAGATATGAATCTAATTTCAATTTTTCTGCAGATGGTTATCCAGTTTTTCTAGTACCACTTGTTAAATACTCTATCTTCTTTTTACTGCATGTTTTTACCAACTTTGTCAAAAATGAGGTGGCCATGGTTTTGCTGCTTTGTTTCTAGAGCCTCTATTTTATTCCATTGATCTGTAAGCTTTATGGCAGCACCAAATTGTCTTTACCACTGTAACTCTATAATATATTTGAGGTCAAATATTGGGATACTTTTAGCTGTGAAAAACATATATTACAAAAGTCAACTCCTTTTTCTAGAAATTATATCATAATTCCAATAAAAGCTATAGTTAGGGCTGAAGAGATGATTCAGTGATTAG